>NC_092524.1:22100000-22365000 GCF_037038585.1 Patagioenas fasciata
GTCGCCGGCTTAGCGGCTTGCTTTGCGCGACTAGGACTGGGGAGTGAAGGAGATAGCGCCGGAAACCTTGCCTTTTGCCTTCTTCGGCGCTGGAACCTGGTTGCTGCGCCTTCTCTTTGTCCATGTGCACACACACGATTCCTCAGCGAAAACCATGCAGAAACCTTACCTCGAGCACCCAGGGATGTGCACCCAGCACCACGTGCACGCACACGCAGCTAGAGAAAAGCACCTACCTTTTCACACACTGATGCCTAAGCAAACGCGTGGCCACACACACGCACACATCCGCAAGCGCGCCTACTCCCATCTATTGAGGGAAAGACGGACGAGCAACGTCCTGACAGGCTTGAGGGGAAAAACGTCCGTTGATGGTTGGCGTACTGCACGCCCGCCTACGGGGCTGCAGGGGAATCCACATTTGGAAGGTACCTGAAGATGTGTGCCTGTTCTTGGAGCTCCGCTAGTAGGGTAGCAAAGACACTCGTAGGCAGTACTGAATGCTGCTCCGTGCTACTTCTCCTCCGCTGGCAAATGCTTCACAGTCGCCCGAGGAAAGACGTTTAACAATCGATCTCCAAGAGAAACGAAACACATGATGCCATAAGGCGAAAGAATAGCAGGGCATCTCTTCACAAGCTTGTCCCTGATGTATAGCTGAGGGCAAACACTTGTGTGCTTGTGGGAGAGCCTGTGTCTTTCCTGGAAGCGTTTGGGAGTTTTGCTCAGACGCGTGTTTCCTCAAGTTCAAGAATCAAGATCTAGGATACCTGCAGACAGGTGCCTGTTTGTGTGGAGACAGTCTGTTTGAAACTGTGTTCCTCAGCGCCCGCTCTTTCTCCCCGTCGCTCCACACGCCTGGGAGTCCCTTTCTTTCTCTCCACAAGCACGTGTGTTGACTTCGTCGCACATGTGCATCTGCACAAGCGTTGAGCTCAGCAGAGCGTGTCTCTTGACACTTGATGTGCGTTGGCTGTGTCTGCGTGCTCCAGTGAAGAGAGAAACGGGAAATCATCTTGGTAGCGGCAACAAAGCAAAAGCGAGGCAGGATTGACATCTGCTCAACAGAGACGGATTCCCTGCGCTGACACAGTTCACAGTTACACGAGAAGCAATCTGAGCGGTCCATCGACCGGAGACGTGTTTCCCAAGAGGTCGTTTAGCGAGTGAACAGCAGTGTGCGCGACTTTCAGGAGTGTGCCTGGAAAGTGCCAGAATCACCAGAGCACCTGTGCAAAAGCTGCTGCCTCTGTGACCGCATTGAGGCACGTTCCCGTGTCTGCGAGTATATAGACGGCTCTTTCTCGTTCACTCCGAGGGAAACGGTCCGCTATTGCTTCTGTGCGTACAGACGCGATTCCCTTGTCTCTTGCGAACACAGGGAACTCTGTGCATGCAAATCTACCGGCTAAGGACGCGTCTGCATATGTTTTGGTGAACAATCGAGTGTGCGTGTTCTGACAGCTGCCTCTATGCAGACGTCTCCACAGAGCCACTTCTGAATGCCCCGCAGCCCAGGACTGAATGGATACACTAACAAGTGCACCGGTGTGAGCAACCACATATGCAGAAGGACGTCTTTCATCTCACAGAAGCGCGAACGTCTTGGCGTTCAAGCACATGGCAGAAACAAGGTGTGAACAGATGAGCTGCTGCTATTTTCTCCGTTCGGCATGCTTCGTTGTAGCTCTCTTGCCGGTCGCCGGCTTAGCGGCTTGCTTTGCGCGACTAGGACTGGGGAGTGAAGGAGATAGCGCCGGAAACCTTGCCTTTTGCCTTCTTCGGCGCTGGAACCTGGTTGCTGCGCCTTCTCTTTGTCCATGTGCACACACACGATTCCTCAGCGAAAACCATGCAGAAACCTTACCTCGAGCACCCAGGGATGTGCACCCAGCACCACGTGCACGCACACGCAGCAAGAGAAAAGCACCTACCTTTTCACACACTGATGCCTAAGCAAACGCGTGGCCACACACACGCACACATCCGCAAGCGCGCCTACTCCCATCTATTGAGGGAAAGACGGACGAGCAACGTCCTGACAGGCTTGAGGGGAAAAACGTCCGTTGATGGTTGGCGTACTGCACGCCCGCCTACGGGGCTGCAGGGGAATCCACATTTGGAAGGTACCTGAAGATGTGTGCCTGTTCTTGGAGCTCCGCTAGTAGGGTAGCAAAGACACTCGTAGGCAGTACTGAATGCTGCTCCGTGCTACTTCTCCTCCGCTGGCAAATGCTTCACAGTCGCCCGAGGAAAGACGTTTAACAATCGATCTCCAAGAGAAACGAAACACATGATGCCATAAGGCGAAAGAATTACAGGGCATCTCTTCACAAGCTTGTCCCTGATCTATAGCTGAGGGCAAACACTTGTGTGCTTGTGGGAGAGCCTGTGTCTTTCCTGGAAGCGTTTGGGAGTTTTGCTCAGACGCGTGTTTCCTCAAGTTCAAGAATCAAGATCTAGGTTACCTGCAGACAGGTGCCTGTTTGTGTGGAGACAGTCTGTTTGAAACTGTGTTCCTCAGCGCCCGCTCTTTCTCCCCGTCGCTCCACACGCCTGGGAGTCCCTTTCTTTCTCTCCACAAGCACGTGTGTTGACTTCGTCGCACATGTGCATCTGCACAAGCGTTGAGCTCAGCAGAGCGTGTCTCTTGACACTTGATGTGCGTTGGCTGTGTCTGCGTGCTCCAGTGAAGAGAGAAACGGGAAATCATCTTGGTAGAGGCAACAAAGCAAAAGCGAGGCAGGATTGACATCTGCTCAACAGAGACGGATTCCCTGCGCTGACACAGTTCACAGTTACACGAGAAGCAATCTGAGCGGTCCATCGACCGGAGACGTGTTTCCCAAGAGGTCGTTTAGCGAGTGAACAGCAGTGTGCGCGACTTTCAGGAGTGTGCCTGGAAAGTGCCAGAATCACCAGAGCACCTGTGCAAAAGCTGCTGCCTCTGTGACCGCATTGAGGCACGTTCCCGTGTCTCCGAGTACATAGACGGCTCTTTCGCGTTCACTCCGAGGGAAACGGTCCGCTATTGCTTCTGTGCGTACAGACGCGATTCCCTTGTCTCTTGCGAACACAGGGAACTCTGTGCATCCAAATCTACCGGCTAAGGACGCGTCTGCATATGTTTTGGTGAACAATCGAGTGTGCGTGTTCTGACAGCTGCCTCTATGCAGACGTCTCCACAGAGCCACTTCTGAATGCCCCGCAGCCCAGGACTGAATGGATACACTAACAAGTGCACCGGTGTGAGCAACCACATATGCAGAAGGACGTCTTTCATCTCACAGAAGCGCGAACGTCTTGGCGTTCAAGCACATGGCAGAAACAAGGTGTGAACAGATGAGCTGCTGCTATTTTCTCCGTTCGGCATGCTTCGTTGTAGCTCTCTTGCCGGTCGCCGGCTTAGCGGCTTGCTTTGCGCGACTAGGACTGGGGAGTGAAGGAGATAGCGCCGGAAACCTTGCCTTTTGCCTTCTTCGGCGCTGGAACCTGGTTGCTGCGCCTTCTCTTTGTCCATGTGCACACACACGATTCCTCAGCGAAAACCATGCAGAAACCTTACCTCGAGCACCCAGGGATGTGCACCCAGCACCACGTGCACGCACACGCAGCTAGAGAAAAGCACCTACCTTTTCACACACTGATGCCTAAGCAAACGCGTGGCCACACACACGCACACATCCGCAAGCGCGCCTACTCCCATCTATTGAGGGAAAGACGGACGAGCAACGTCCTGACAGGCTTGAGGGGAAAAACGTCCGTTGATGGTTGGCGTACTGCACGCCCGCCTACGGGGCTGCAGGGGAATCCACATTTGGAAGGTACCTGAAGATGTGTGCCTGTTCTTGGAGCTCCGCTAGTAGGGTAGCAAAGACACTCGTAGGCAGTACTGAATGCTGCTCCGTGCTACTTCTCCTCCGGTGGCAAATGCTTCACAGTCGCCCGAGGAAAGACGTTTAACAATCGATCTCCAAGAGAAACGAAACACATGATGCCATAAGGCGAAAGAACAGCAGGGCATCTCTTCACAAGCTTGTCCCTGATCTATAGCTGAGGGCAAACACTTGTGTGCTTGTGGGAGAGCCTGTGTCTTTCCTGGAAGCGTTTGGGAGTTTTGCTCAGACGCGTGTTTCCTCAAGTTCAAGAATCAAGATCTAGGATACCTGCAGACAGGTGCCTGTTTGTGTGGAGACAGTCTGTTTGAAACTGTGTTCCTCAGCGCCCGCTCTTTCTCCCCGTCGCTCCACACGCCTGGGAGTCCCTTTCTTTCTCTCCACAAGCACGTGTGTTGACTTCGTCGCACATGTGCATCTGCACAAGCGTTGAGCTCAGCAGAGCGTGTCTCTTGACACTTGATGTGCGTTGGCTGTGTCTGCGTGCTCCAGTGAAGAGAGAAACGGGAAATCATCTTGGTAGAGGCAACAAAGCAAAAGCGAGGCAGGATTGACATCTGCTCAACAGAGACGGATTCCCTGCGCTGACACAGTTCACAGTTACACGAGAAGCAATCTGAGCGGTCCATCGACCGGAGACGTGTTTCCCAAGAGGTCGTTTAGCGAGTGAACAGCAGTGTGCGCGACTTTCAGGAGTGTGCGTGGAAAGTGCCAGAATCACCAGAGCATCTGTGCAAAAGCTGCTGCCTCTGTGACCGCATTGAGGCACGTTCCCGTGTCTGCGAGTATATAGACGGCTCTTTCGCATTCGCTCCGAGGGAAACGGTCCGCTATTGCTTCTGTGCGTACAGACGCGATTCCCTTGTCTCTTGCGAACACAGGGAACTCTGTGCATCCAAATCTACCGGCTAAGGACGCGTCTGCATATGTTTTGGTGAACAATCGAGTGTGCGTGTTCTGACAGCTGCCTCTATGCAGACGTCTCCACAGAGCCACTTCTGAATGCCCCGCAGCCCAGGACTGAATGGATACACTAACAAGTGCACCGGTGTGAGCAACCACATATGCAGAAGGACGTCTTTCATCTCACAGAAGCGCGAACGTCTTGGCGTTCAAGCACATGGCAGAAACAAGGTGTGAACAGATGAGCTGCTGCTATTTTCTCCGATCGGCATGCTTCGTTGTAGCTCTCTTGCCGGTCGCCGGCTTAGCGGCTTGCTTTGCGCTACTAGGACTGGGGAGTGAAGGAGATAGCGCCGGAAACCTTGCCTTTTGCCTTCTTCGGCGCTGGAACCTGGTTGCTGCGCCTTCTCTTTGTCCATGTGCACACACACGATTCCTCAGCGAAAACCATGCAGAAACCTTACCTCGAGCACCCAGGGATGTGCACCCAGCACCACGTGCACGCACACGCAGCTAGAGAAAAGCACCTACCTTTTCACACACTGATGCCTAAGCAAACGCGTGGCCACACACACGCACACATCCGCAAGCGCGCCTACTCCCATCTATTGAGGGAAAGACGGACGAGCAACGTCCTGACAGGCTTGAGGGGAAAAACGTCCGTTGATGGTTGGCGTACTGCACGCCCGCCTACGGGGCTGCAGGGGAATCCACATTTGGAAGGTACCTGAAGATGTGTGCCTGTTCTTGGAGCTCCGCTAGTAGGGTAGCAAAGACACTCGTAGGCAGTACTGAATGCTGCTCCGTGCTACTTCTCCTCCGCTGGCAAATGCTTCACAGTCGCCCGAGGAAAGACGTTTAACAATCGATCTCCAAGAGAAACGAAACACATGATGCCATAAGGCGAAAGAATAGCAGGGCATCTCTTCACAAGCTTGTCCCTGATCTATAGCTGAGGGCAAACACTTGTGTGCTTGTGGGAGAGCCTGTGTCTTTCCTGGAAGCGTTTGGGAGTTTTGCTCAGACGCGTGTTTCCTCAAGTTCAAGAATCAAGATCTAGGATACCTGCAGACAGGTGCCTGTTTGTGTGGAGACAGTCTGTTTGAAACTGTGTTCCTCAGCGCCCGCTCTTTCTCCCCGTCGCTCCACACGCCTGGGAGTCCCTTTCTTTCTCTCCACAAGCACGTGTGTTGACTTCGTCGCACATGTGCATCTGCACAAGCGTTGAGCTCAGCAGAGCGTGTCTCTTGACACTTGATGTGCGTTGGCTGTGTCTGCGTGCTCCAGTGAAGAGAGAAACGGGAAATCATCTTGGTAGAGGCAACAAAGCAAAAGCGAGGCAGGATTGACATCTGCTCAACAGAGACGGATTCCCTGCGCTGACACAGTTCACAGTTACACGAGAAGCAATCTGAGCGGTCCATCGACCGGAGACGTGTTTCCCAAGAGGTCGTTTAGCGAGTGAACAGCAGTGTGCGCGACTTTCAGGAGTGTGCGTGGAAAGTGCCAGAATCACCAGAGCATCTGTGCAAAAGCTGCTGCCTCTGTGACCGCATTGAGGCACGTTCCCGTGTCTGCGAGTATATAGACGGCTCTTTCGCATTCGCTCCGAGGGAAACGGTCCGCTATTGCTTCTGTGCGTACAGACGCGATTCCCTTGTCTCTTGCGAACACAGGGAACTCTGTGCATCCAAATCTACCGGCTAAGGACGCGTCTGCATATGTTTTGGTGAACAATCGAGTGTGCGTGTTCTGACAGCTGCCTCTATGCAGACGTCTCCACAGAGCCACTTCTGAATGCCCCGCAGCCCAGGACTGAATGGATACACTAACAAGTGCACCGGTGTGAGCAACCACATATGCAGAAGGACGTCTTTCATCTCACAGAAGCGCGAACGTCTTGGCGTTCAAGCACATGGCAGAAACAAGGTGTGAACAGATGAGCTGCTGCTATTTTCTCCGTTCGGCATGCTTCGTTGTAGCTCTCTTGCCGGTCGCCGGCTTAGCGGCTTGCTTTGCGCGACTAGGACTGGGGAGTGAAGGAGATAGCGCCGGAAACCTTGCCTTTTGCCTTCTTCGGCGCTGGAACCTGGTTGCTGCGCCTTCTCTTTGTCCATGTGCACACACACGATTCCTCAGCGAAAACCATGCAGAAACCTTACCTCGAGCACCCAGGGATGTGCACCCAGCACCACGTGCACGCACACGCAGCTAGAGAAAAGCACCTACCTTTTCACACACTGATGCCTAAGCAAACGCGTGGCCACACACACGCACACATCCGCAAGCGCGCCTACTCCCATCTATTGAGGGAAAGACGGACGAGCAACGTCCTGACAGGCTTGAGGGGAAAAACGTCCGTTGATGGTTGGCGTACTGCACGCCCGCCTACGGGGCTGCAGGGGAATCCACATTTGGAAGGTACCTGAAGATGTGTGCCTGTTCTTGGAGCTCCGCTAGTAGGGTAGCAAAGACACTCGTAGGCAGTACTGAATGCTGCTCCGTGCTACTTCTCCTCCGCTGGCAAATGCTTCACAGTCGCCCGAGGAAAGACGTTTAACAATCGATCTCCAAGAGAAACGAAACACATGATGCCATAAGGCGAAAGAATAGCAGGGCATCTCTTCACAAGCTTGTCCCTGATCTATAGCTGAGGGCAAACACTTGTGTGCTTGTGGGAGAGCCTGTGTCTTTCCTGGAAGCGTTTGGGAGTTTTGCTCAGACGCGTGTTTCCTCAAGTTCAAGAATCAAGATCTAGGATACCTGCAGACAGGTGCCTGTTTGTGTGGAGACAGTCTGTTTGAAACTGTGTTCCTCAGCGCCCGCTCTTTCTCCCCGTCGCTCCACACGCCTGGGAGTCCCTTTCTTTCTCTCCACAAGCACGTGTGTTGACTTCGTCGCACATGTGCATCTGCACAAGCGTTGAGCTCAGCAGAGCGTGTCTCTTGACACTTGATGTGCGTTGGCTGTGTCTGCGTGCTCCAGTGAAGAGAGAAACGGGAAATCATCTTGGTAGAGGCAACAAAGCAAAAGCGAGGCAGGATTGACATCTGCTCAACAGAGACGGATTCCCTGCGCTGACACAGTTCACAGTTACACGAGAAGCAATCTGAGCGGTCCATCGCCCGGAGACGTGTTTCCCAAGAGGTCGTTTAGCGAGTGAACAGCAGTGTGCGCGACTTTCAGGAGTGTGCGTGGAAAGTGCCAGAATCACCAGAGCATCTGTGCAAAAGCTGCTGCCTCTGTGACCGCATTGAGGCACGTTCCCGTGTCTGCGAGTATATAGACGGCTCTTTCGCATTCGCTCCGAGGGAAACGGTCCGCTATTGCTTCTGTGCGTACAGACGCGATTCCCTTGTCTCTTGCGAACACAGGGAACTCTGTGCATCCAAATCTACCGGCTAAGGACGCGTCTGCATATGTTTTGGTGAACAATCGAGTGTGCGTGTTCTGACAGCTGCCTCTATGCAGACGTCTCCACAGAGCCACTTCTGAATGCCCCGCAGCCCAGGACTGAATGGATACACTAACAAGTGCACCGGTGTGAGCAACCACATATGCAGAAGGACGTCTTTCATCTCACAGAAGCGCGAACGTCTTGGCGTTCAAGCACATGGCAGAAACAAGGTGTGAACAGATGAGCTGCTGCTATTTTCTCCGTTCGGCATGCTTCGTTGTAGCTCTCTTGCCGGTCGCCGGCTTAGCGGCTTGCTTTGCGCGACTAGGTCTGCGGAGAGAAGGAGATAGCGCCGGAAACCTTGCCTTTTGCCTTCTTCGGCGCTGGAACCTGGTTGCTGCGCCTTCTCTTTGTCCATGTGCACACACACGATTCCTCAGCGAAAACCATGCAGAAACCTTTCCACGAGCACCCAGGGATGTGCACCCAGCACCACGTGCACGCACACGCAGCTAGAGAAAAGCACCTACCTTTTCACACACTGATGCCTAAGCAAACGCGTGGCCACACACACGCACACATCCGCAAGCGCGCCTACTCCCATCTATTGAGGGAAAGACGGACGAGCAACGTCCTGACAGGCTTGAGGGGAAAAACGTCCGTTGACGGTTGGCGTACTGCACGCCCGCCTACGGGGCTGCAGGGGAATCCACATTTGGAAGGTACCTGAAGATGTGTGCCTGTTCTTGGAGCTCCGCTAGTAGGGTAGCAAAGACACTCGTAGGCAGTACTGAATGCTGCTCCGTGCTACTTCTCCTCCGGTGGCAAATGCTTCACAGTCGCCCGAGGAAAGACGTTTAACAATCGATCTCCAAGAGAAACGAAACACATGATGCCATAAGGCGAAAGAATGGCAGGGCATCTCTTCACAAGCTTGTCCCTGATCTATAGCTGAGGGCAAACACTTGTGTGCTTGTGGGAGAGCCTGTGTCTTTCCTGGAAGCGTTTGGGAGTTTTGCTCAGACGCGTGTTTCCTCAAGTTCAAGAATCAAGATCTAGGATACCTGCAGACAGGTGCCTGTTTGTGTGGAGACAGTCTGTTTGAAACTGTGTTCCTCAGCGCCCGCTCTTTCTCCCCGTCGCTCCACACGCCTGGGAGTCCCTTTCTTTCTCTCCACAAGCACGTGTGTTGACTTCGTCGCACATGTGCATCTGCACAAGCGTTGAGCTCAGCAGAGTGTGTCTCTTGACACTTGATGTGCGTTGGCTGTGTCTGCGTGCTCCAGTGAAGAGAGAAACGGGAAATCATCTTGGTAGAGGCAACAAAGCAAAAGCGAGGCAGGATTGACATCTGCTCAACAGAGACGGATTCCCTGCGCTGACACAGTTCACAGTTACACGAGAAGCAATCTGAGCGGTCCATCGACCGGAGACGTGTTTCCCAAGAGGTCGTTTAGCGAGTGAACAGCAGTGTGCGCGACTTTCAGGAGTGTGCCTGGAAAGTGCCAGAATCACCAGAGCATCTGTGCAAAAGCTGCTGCCTCTGTGACCGCATTGAGGCACGTTCCCGTGTCTGCGAGTATATAGACGGCTCTTTCGCGTTCGCTCCGAGGGAAACGGTCCGCTATTGCTTCTGTGCGTACAGACGCGATTCCCTTGTCTCTTGCGAACACAGGGAACTCTGTGCATCCAAATCTAC
The DNA here is from genome assembly GCF_037038585.1 of Patagioenas fasciata. NCBI lineage: Eukaryota > Metazoa > Chordata > Aves > Columbiformes > Columbidae > Patagioenas > Patagioenas fasciata. The sequence goes on from NC_092524.1 coordinate 22,109,896, forward strand.
CGGCTAAGGACGCGTCTGCATATGTTTTGGTGAACAATCGAGTGTGCGTGTTCTGACAGCTGCCTCTATGCAGACGTCTCCACAGAGCCACTTCTGAATGCCCCGCAGCCCAGGACTGAATGGATACACTAACAAGTGCACCGGTGTGAGCAACCACATATGCAGAAGGACGTCTTTCATCTCACAGAAGCGCGAACGTCTTGGCGTTCAAGCACATGGCAGAAACAAGGTGTGAACAGATGAGCTGCTGCTATTTTCTCCGTTCGGCATGCTTCGTTGTAGCTCTCTTGCCGGTCGCCGGCTTAGCGGCTTGCTTTGCGCGACTAGGACTGGGGAGTGAAGGAGATAGCGCCGGAAACCTTGCCTTTTGCCTTCTTCGGCGCTGGAACCTGGTTGCTGCGCCTTCTCTTTGTCCATGTGCACACACACGATTCCTCAGCGAAAACCATGCAGAAACCTTACCTCGAGCACCCAGGGATGTGCACCCAGCACCACGTGCACGCACACGCAGCTAGAGAAAAGCACCTACCTTTTCACACACTGATGCCTAAGCAAACGCGTGGCCACACACACGCACACATCCGCAAGCGCGCCTACTCCCATCTATTGAGGGAAAGACGGACGAGCAACGTCCTGACAGGCTTGAGGGGAAAAACGTCCGTTGATGGTTGGCGTACTGCACGCCCGCCTACGGGGCTGCAGGGGAATCCACATTTGGAAGGTACCTGAAGATGTGTGCCTGTTCTTGGAGCTCCGCTAGTAGGGTAGCAAAGACACTCGTAGGCAGTACTGAATGCTGCTCCGTGCTACTTCTCCTCCGCTGGCAAATGCTTCACAGTCGCCCGAGGAAAGACGTTTAACAATCGATCTCCAAGAGAAACGAAACACATGATGCCATAAGGCGAAAGAATAGCAGGGCATCTCTTCACAAGCTTGTCCCTGATCTATAGCTGAGGGCAAACACTTGTGTGCTTGTGGGAGAGCCTGTGTCTTTCCTGGAAGCGTTTGGGAGTTTTGCTCAGACGCGTGTTTCCTCAAGTTCAAGAATCAAGATCTAGGATACCTGCAGACAGGTGCCTGTTTGTGTGGAGACAGTCTGTTTGAAACTGTGTTCCTCAGCGCCCGCTCTTTCTCATCGTCGCTCCACACGCCTGGGAGTCCCTTTCTTTCTCTCCACAAGCACGTGTGTTGACTTCGTCGCACATGTGCATCTGCACAAGCGTTGAGCTCAGCAGAGCGTGTCTCTTGACACTTGATGTGCGTTGGCTGTGTCTGCGTGCTCCAGTGAAGAGAGAAACGGGAAATCATCTTGGTAGAGGCAACAAAGCAAAAGCGAGGCAGGATTGACATCTGCTCAACAGAGACGGATTCCCTGCGCTGACACAGTTCACAGTTACACGAGAAGCAATCTGAGCGGTCCATCGACCGGAGACGTGTTTCCCAAGAGGTCGTTTAGCGAGTGAACAGCAGTGTGCGCGACTTTCAGGAGTGTGCGTGGAAAGTGCCAGAATCACCAGAGCATCTGTGCAAAAGCTGCTGCCTCTGTGACCGCATTGAGGCACGTTCCCGTGTCTGCGAGTATATAGACGGCTCTTTCGCGTTCGCTCCGAGGGAAACGGTCCGCTATTGCTTCTGTGCGTACAGACGCGATTCCCTTGTCTCTTGCGAACACAGGGAACTCTGTGCATCCAAATCTACCGGCTAAGGACGCGTCTGCATATGTTTTGGTGAACAATCGAGTGTGCGTGTTCTGACAGCTGCCTCTATGCAGACGTCTCCACAGAGCCACTTCTGAATGCCCCGCAGCCCAGGACTGAATGGATACACTAACAAGTGCACCGGTGTGAGCAACCACATATGCAGAAGGACGTCTTTCATCTCACAGAAGCGCGAACGTCTTGGCGTTCAAGCACATGGCAGAAACAAGGTGTGAACAGATGAGCTGCTGCTATTTTCTCCGTTCGGCATGCTTCGTTGTAGCTCTCTTGCCGGTCGCCGGCTTAGCGGCTTGCTTTGCGCGACTAGGTCTGCGGAGAGAAGGAGATAGCGCCGGAAACCTTGCCTTTTGCCTTCTTCGGCGCTGGAACCTGGTTGCTGCGCCTTCTCTTTGTCCATGTGCACACACACGATTCCTCAGCGAAAACCATGCAGAAACCTTACCTCGAGCACCCAGGGATGTGCACCCAGCACCACGTGCACGCACACGCAGCTAGAGAAAAGCACCTACCTTTTCACACACTGATGCCTAAGCAAACGCGTGGCCACACACACGCACACATCCGCAAGCGCGCCTACTCCCATCTATTGAGGGAAAGACGGACGAGCAACGTCCTGACAGGCTTGAGGGGAAAAACGTCCGTTGACGGTTGGCGTACTGCACGCCCGCCTACGGGGCTGCAGGGGAATCCACATTTGGAAGGTACCTGAAGATGTGTGCCTGTTCTTGGAGCTCCGCTAGTAGGGTAGCAAAGACACTCGTAGGCAGTACTGAATGCTGCTCCGTGCTACTTCTCCTCCGGTGGCAAATGCTTCACAGTCGCCCGAGGAAAGACGTTTAACAATCGATCTCCAAGAGAAACGAAACACATGATGCCATAAGGCGAAAGAATGGCAGGGCATCTCTTCACAAGCTTGTCCCTGATCTATAGCTGAGGGCAAACACTTGTGTGCTTGTGGGAGAGCCTGTGTCTTTCCTGGAAGCGTTTGGGAGTTTTGCTCAGACGCGTGTTTCCTCAAGTTCAAGAATCAAGATCTAGGATACCTGCAGACAGGTGCCTGTTTGTGTGGAGACAGTCTGTTTGAAACTGTGTTCCTCAGCGCCCGCTCTTTCTCCCCGTCGCTCCACACGCCTGGGAGTCCCTTTCTTTCTCTCCACAAGCACGTGTGTTGACTTCGTCGCACATGTGCATCTGCACAAGCGTTGAGCTCAGCAGAGTGTGTCTCTTGACACTTGATGTGCGTTGGCTGTGTCTGCGTGCTCCAGTGAAGAGAGAAACGGGAAATCATCTTGGTAGAGGCAACAAAGCAAAAGCGAGGCAGGATTGACATCTGCTCAACAGAGACGGATTCCCTGCGCTGACACAGTTCACAGTTACACGAGAAGCAATCTGAGCGGTCCATCGACCGGAGACGTGTTTCCCAAGAGGTCGTTTAGCGAGTGAACAGCAGTGTGCGCGACTTTCAGGAGTGTGCCTGGAAAGTGCCAGAATCACCAGAGCATCTGTGCAAAAGCTGCTGCCTCTGTGACCGCATTGAGGCACGTTCCCGTGTCTGCGAGTATATAGACGGCTCTTTCGCGTTCGCTCCGAGGGAAACGGTCCGCTATTGCTTCTGTGCGTACAGACGCGATTCCCTTGTCTCTTGCGAACACAGGGAACTCTGTGCATCCAAATCTACCGGCTAAGGACGCGTCTGCATATGTTTTGGTGAACAATCGAGTGTGCGTGTTCTGACAGCTGCCTCTATGCAGACGTCTCCACAGAGCCACTTCTGAATGCCCCGCAGCCCAGGACTGAATGGATACACTAACAAGTGCACCGGTGTGAGCAACCACATATGCAGAAGGACGTCTTTCATCTCACAGAAGCGCGAACGTCTTGGCGTTCAAGCACATGGCAGAAACAAGGTGTGAACAGATGAGCTGCTGCTATTTTCTCCGTTCGGCATGCTTCGTTGTAGCTCTCTTGCCGGTCGCCGGCTTAGCGGCTTGCTTTGCGCGACTAGGACTGGGGAGTGAAGGAGATAGCGCCGGAAACCTTGCCTTTTGCCTTCTTCGGCGCTGGAACCTGGTTGCTGCGCCTTCTCTTTGTCCATGTGCACACACACGATTCCTCAGCGAAAACCATGCAGAAACCTTACCTCGAGCACCCAGGGATGTGCACCCAGCACCACGTGCACGCACACGCAGCTAGAGAAAAGCACCTACCTTTTCACACACTGATGCCTAAGCAAACGCGTGGCCACACACACGCACACATCCGCAAGCGCGCCTACTCCCATCTATTGAGGGAAAGACGGACGAGCAACGTCCTGACAGGCTTGAGGGGAAAAACGTCCGTTGATGGTTGGCGTACTGCACGCCCGCCTACGGGGCTGCAGGGGAATCCACATTTGGAAGGTACCTGAAGATGTGTGCCTGTTCTTGGAGCTCCGCTAGTAGGGTAGCAAAGACACTCGTAGGCAGTACTGAATGCTGCTCCGTGCTACTTCTCCTCCGCTGGCAAATGCTTCACAGTCGCCCGAGGAAAGACGTTTAACAATCGATCTCCAAGAGAAACGAAACACATGATGCCATAAGGCGAAAGAATAGCAGGGCATCTCTTCACAAGCTTGTCCCTGATCTATAGCTGAGGGCAAACACTTGTGTGCTTGTGGGAGAGCCTGTGTCTTTCCTGGAAGCGTTTGGGAGTTTTGCTCAGACGCGTGTTTCCTCAAGTTCAAGAATCAAGATCTAGGATACCTGCAGACAGGTGCCTGTTTGTGTGGAGACAGTCTGTTTGAAACTGTGTTCCTCAGCGCCCGCTCTTTCTCCCCGTCGCTCCACACGCCTGGGAGTCCCTTTCTTTCTCTCCACAAGCACGTGTGTTGACTTCGTCGCACATGTGCATCTGCACAAGCGTTGAGCTCAGCAGAGCGTGTCTCTTGACACTTGATGTGCGTTGGCTGTGTCTGCGTGCTCCAGTGAAGAGAGAAACGGGAAATCATCTTGGTAGAGGCAACAAAGCAAAAGCGAGGCAGGATTGACATCTGCTCAACAGAGACGGATTCCCTGCGCTGACACAGTTCACAGTTACACGAGAAGCAATCTGAGCAGTCCATCGACCGGAGACGTGTTTCCCAAGAGGTCGTTTAGCGAGTGAACAGCAGTGTGCGCGACTTTCAGGAGTGTGCCTGGAAAGTGCCAGAATCACCAGAGCATCTGTGCAAAAGCTGCTGCCTCTGTGACCGCATTGAGGCACGTTCCCGTGTCTGCGAGTATATAGACGGCTCTTTCGCGTTCGCTCCGAGGGAAACGGTCCGCTATTGCTTCTGTGCGTACAGACGCGATTCCCTTGTCTCTTGCGAACACAGGGAACTCTGTGCATCCAAATCTACCGGCTAAGGACGCGTCTGCATATGTTTTGGTGAACAATCGAGTGTGCGTGTTCTGACAGCTGCCTCTATGCAGACGTCTCCACAGAGCCACTTCTGAATGCCCCGCAGCCCAGGACTGAATGGATACACTAACAAGTGCACCGGTGTGAGCAACCACATATGCAGAAGGACGTCTTTCATCTCACAGAAGCGCGAACGTCTTGGCGTTCAAGCACATGGCAGAAACAAGGTGTGAACAGATGAGCTGCTGCTATTTTCTCCGTTCGGCATGCTTCGTTGTAGCTCTCTTGCCGGTCGCCGGCTTAGCGGCTTGCTTTGCGCGACTAGGACTGGGGAGTGAAGGAGATAGCGCCGGAAACCTTGCCTTTTGCCTTCTTCGGCGCTGGAACCTGGTTGCTGCGCCTTCTCTTTGTCCATGTGCACACACACGATTCCTCAGCGAAAACCATGCAGAAACCTTACCTCGAGCACCCAGGGATGTGCACCCAGCACCACGTGCACGCACACGCAGCTAGAGAAAAGCACCTACCTTTTCACACACTGATGCCTAAGCAAACGCGTGGCCACACACACGCACACATCCGCAAGCGCGCCTACTCCCATCTATTGAGGGAAAGACGGACGAGCAACGTCCTGACAGGCTTGAGGGGAAAAACGTCCGTTGATGGTTGGCGTACTGCACGCCCGCCTACGGGGCTGCAGGGGAATCCACATTTGGAAGGTACCTGAAGATGTGTGCCTGTTCTTGGAGCTCCGCTAGTAGGGTAGCAAAGACACTCGTAGGCAGTACTGAATGCTGCTCCGTGCTACTTCTCCTCCGCTGGCAAATGCTTCACAGTCGCCCGAGGAAAGACGTTTAACAATCGATCTCCAAGAGAAACGAAACACATGATGCCATAAGGCGAAAGAATAGCAGGGCATCTCTTCACAAGCTTGTCCCTGATCTATAGCTGAGGGCAAACACTTGTGTGCTTGTGGGAGAGCCTGTGTCTTTCCTGGAAGCGTTTGGGAGTTTTGCTCAGACGCGTGTTTCCTCAAGTTCAAGAATCAAGATCTAGGATACCTGCAGACAGGTGCCTGTTTGTGTGGAGACAGTCTGTTTGAAACTGTGTTCCTCAGCGCCCGCTCTTTCTCCCCGTCGCTCCACACGCCTGGGAGTCCCTTTCTTTCTCTCCACAAGCACGTGTGTTGACTTCGTCGCACATGTGCATCTGCACAAGCGTTGAGCTCAGCAGAGCGTGTCTCTTGACACTTGATGTGCGTTGGCTGTGTCTGCGTGCTCCAGTGAAGAGAGAAACGGGAAATCATCTTGGTAGAGGCAACAAAGCAAAAGCGAGGCAGGATTGACATCTGCTCAACAGAGACGGATTCCCTGCGCTGACACAGTTCACAGTTACACGAGAAGCAATCTGAGCGGTCCATCGCCCGGAGACGTGTTTCCCAAGAGGTCGTTTAGCGAGTGAACAGCAGTGTGCGCGACTTTCAGGAGTGTGCGTGGAAAGTGCCAGAATCACCAGAGCATCTGTGCAAAAGCTGCTGCCTCTGTGACCGCATTGAGGCACGTTCCCGTGTCTGCGAGTATATAGACGGCTCTTTCGCATTCGCTCCGAGGGAAACGGTCCGCTATTGCTTCTGTGCGTACAGACGCGATTCCCTTGTCTCTTGCGAACACAGGGAACTCTGTGCATCCAAATCTACCGGCTAAGGACGCGTCTGCATATGTTTTGGTGAACAATCGAGTGTGCGTGTTCTGACAGCTGCCTCTATGCAGACGTCTCCACAGAGCCACTTCTGAATGCCCCGCAGCCCAGGACTGAATGGATACACTAACAAGTGCACCGGTGTGAGCAACCACATATGCAGAAGGACGTCTTTCATCTCACAGAAGCGCGAACGTCTTGGCGTTCAAGCACATGGCAGAAACAAGGTGTGAACAGATGAGCTGCTGCTATTTTCTCCGTTCGGCATGCTTCGTTGTAGCTCTCTTGCCGGTCGCCGGCTTAGCGGCTTGCTTTGCGCGACTAGGTCTGCGGAGAGAAGGAGATAGCGCCGGAAACCTTGCCTTTTGCCTTCTTCGGCGCTGGAACCTGGTTGCTGCGCCTTCTCTTTGTCCATGTGCACACACACGATTCCTCAGCGAAAACCATGCAGAAACCTTTCCACGAGCACCCAGGGATGTGCACCCAGCACCACGTGCACGCACACGCAGCTAGAGAAAAGCACCTACCTTTTCACACACTGATGCCTAAGCAAACGCGTGGCCACACACACGCACACATCCGCAAGCGCGCCTACTCCCATCTATTGAGGGAAAGACGGACGAGCAACGTCCTGACAGGCTTGAGGGGAAAAACGTCCGTTGACGGTTGGCGTACTGCACGCCCGCCTACGGGGCTGCAGGGGAATCCACATTTGGAAGGTACCTGAAGATGTGTGCCTGTTCTTGGAGCTCCGCTAGTAGGGTAGCAAAGACACTCGTAGGCAGTACTGAATGCTGCTCCGTGCTACTTCTCCTCCGGTGGCAAATGCTTCACAGTCGCCCGAGGAAAGACGTTTAACAATCGATCTCCAAGAGAAACGAAACACATGATGCCATAAGGCGAAAGAATGGCAGGGCATCTCTTCACAAGCTTGTCCCTGATCTATAGCTGAGGGCAAACACTTGTGTGCTTGTGGGAGAGCCTGTGTCTTTCCTGGAAGCGTTTGGGAGTTTTGCTCAGACGCGTGTTTCCTCAAGTTCAAGAATCAAGATCTAGGATACCTGCAGACAGGTGCCTGTTTGTGTGGAGACAGTCTGTTTGAAACTGTGTTCCTCAGCGCCCGCTCTTTCTCCCCGTCGCTCCACACGCCTGGGAGTCCCTTTCTTTCTCTCCACAAGCACGTGTGTTGACTTCGTCGCACATGTGCATCTGCACAAGCGTTGAGCTCAGCAGAGTGTGTCTCTTGACACTTGATGTGCGTTGGCTGTGTCTGCGTGCTCCAGTGAAGAGAGAAACGGGAAATCATCTTGGTAGAGGCAACAAAGCAAAAGCGAGGCAGGATTGACATCTGCTCAACAGAGACGGATTCCCTGCGCTGACACAGTTCACAGTTACACGAGAAGCAATCTGAGCGGTCCATCGACCGGAGACGTGTTTCCCAAGAGGTCGTTTAGCGAGTGAACAGCAGTGTGCGCGACTTTCAGGAGTGTGCGTGGAAAGTGCCAGAATCACCAGAGCATCTGTGCAAAAGCTGCTGCCTCTGTGACCGCATTGAGGCACGTTCCCGTGTCTGCGAGTATATAGACGGCTCTTTCGCGTTCGCTCCGAGGGAAACGGTCCGCTATTGCTTCTGTGCGTACAGACGCGATTCCCTTGTCTCTTGCGAACACAGGGAACTCTGTGCATCCAAATCTACCGGCTAAGGACGCGTCTGCATATGTTTTGGTGAACAATCGAGTGTGCGTGTTCTGACAGCTGCCTCTATGCAGACGTCTCCACAGAGCCACTTCTGAATGCCCCGCAGCCCAGGACTGAATGGATACACTAACAAGTGCACCGGTGTGAGCAACCACATATGCAGAAGGACGTCTTTCATCTCACAGAAGCGCGAACGTCTTGGCGTTCAAGCACATGGCAGAAACAAGGTGTGAACAGATGAGCTGCTGCTATTTTCTCCGTTCGGCATGCTTCGTTGTAGCTCTCTTGCCGGTCGCCGGCTTAGCGGCTTGCTTTGCGCGACTAGGACTGGGGAGTGAAGGAGATAGCGCCGGAAACCTTGCCTTTTGCCTTCTTCGGCGCTGGAACCTGGTTGCTGCGCCTTCTCTTTGTCCATGTGCACACACACGATTCCTCAGCGAAAACCATGCAGAAACCTTACCTCGAGCACCCAGGGATGTGCACCCAGCACCACGTGCACGCACACGCAGCTAGAGAAAAGCACCTACCTTTTCACACACTGATGCCTAAGCAAACGCGTGGCCACACACACGCACACATCCGCAAGCGCGCCTACTCCCATCTATTGAGGGAAAGACGGACGAGCAACGTCCTGACAGGCTTGAGGGGAAAAACGTCCGTTGATGGTTGGCGTACTGCACGCCCGCCTACGGGGCTGCAGGGGAATCCACATTTGGAAGGTACCTGAAGATGTGTGCCTGTTCTTGGAGCTCCGCTAGTAGGGTAGCAAAGACACTCGTAGGCAGTACTGAATGCTGCTCCGTGCTACTTCTCCTCCGCTGGCAAATGCTTCACAGTCGCCCGAGGAAAGACGTTTAACAATCGATCTCCAAGAGAAACGAAACACATGATGCCATAAGGCGAAAGAATAGCAGGGCATCTCTTCACAAGCTTGTCCCTGATCTATAGCTGAGGGCAAACACTTGTGTGCTTGTGGGAGAGCCTGTGTCTTTCCTGGAAGCGTTTGGGAGTTTTGCTCAGACGCGTGTTTCCTCAAGTTCAAGAATCAAGATCTAGGATACCTGCAGACAGGTGCCTGTTTGTGTGGAGACAGTCTGTTTGAAACTGTGTTCCTCAGCGCCCGCTCTTTCTCCCCGTCGCTCCACACGCCTGGGAGTCCCTTTCTTTCTCTCCACAAGCACGTGTGTTGACTTCGTCGCACATGTGCATCTGCACAAGCGTTGAGCTCAGCAGAGCGTGTCTCTTGACACTTGATGTGCGTTGGCTGTGTCTGCGTGCTCCAGTGAAGAGAGAAACGGGAAATCATCTTGGTAGAGGCAACAAAGCAAAAGCGAGGCAGGATTGACATCTGCTCAACAGAGACGGATTCCCTGCGCTGACACAGTTCACAGTTACACGAGAAGCAATCTGAGCGGTCCATCGACCGGAGACGTGTTTCCCAAGAGGTCGTTTAGCGAGTGAACAGCAGTGTGCGCGACTTTCAGGAGTGTGCGTGGAAAGTGCCAGAATCACCAGAGCATCTGTGCAAAAGCTGCTGCCTCTGTGACCGCATTGAGGCACGTTCCCGTGTCTGCGAGTATATAGACGGCTCTTTCGCGTTCGCTCCGAGGGAAACGGTCCGCTATTGCTTCTGTGCGTACAGACGCGATTCCCTTGTCTCTTGCGAACACAGGGAACTCTGTGCATCCAAATCTACCGGCTAAGGACGCGTCTGCATATGTTTTGGTGAACAATCGAGTGTGCGTGTTCTGACAGCTGCCTCTATGCAGACGTCTCCACAGAGCCACTTCTGAATGCCCCGCAGCCCAGGACTGAATGGATACACTAACAAGTGCACCGGTGTGAGCAACCACATATGCAGAAGGACGTCTTTCATCTCACAGAAGCGCGAACGTCTTGGCGTTCAAGCACATGGCAGAAACAAGGTGTGAACAGATGAGCTGCTGCTATTTTCTCCGTTCGGCATGCTTCGTTGTAGCTCTCTTGCCGGTCGCCGGCTTAGCGGCTTGCTTTGCGCGACTAGGTCTGCGGAGAGAAGGAGATAGCGCCGGAAACCTTGCCTTTTGCCTTCTTCGGCGCTGGAACCTGGTTGCTGCGCCTTCTCTTTGTCCATGTGCACACACACGATTCCTCAGCGAAAACCATGCAGAAACCTTTCCACGAGCACCCAGGGATGTGCACCCAGCACCACGTGCACGCACACGCAGCTAGAGAAAAGCACCTACCTTTTCACACACTGATGCCTAAGCAAACGCGTGGCCACACACACGCACACATCCGCAAGCGCGCCTACTCCCATCTATTGAGGGAAAGACGGACGAGCAACGTCCTGACAGGCTTGAGGGGAAAAACGTCCGTTGACGGTTGGCGTACTGCACGCCCGCCTACGGGGCTGCAGGGGAATCCACATTTGGAAGGTACCTGAAGATGTGTGCCTGTTCTTGGAGCTCCGCTAGTAGGGTAGCAAAGACACTCGTAGGCAGTACTGAATGCTGCTCCGTGCTACTTCTCCTCCGGTGGCAAATGCTTCACAGTCGCCCGAGGAAAGACGTTTAACAATCGATCTCCAAGAGAAACGAAACACATGATGCCATAAGGCGAAAGAATGGCAGGGCATCTCTTCACAAGCTTGTCCCTGATCTATAGCTGAGGGCAAACACTTGTGTGCTTGTGGGAGAGCCTGTGTCTTTCCTGGAAGCGTTTGGGAGTTTTGCTCAGACGCGTGTTTCCTCAAGTTCAAGAATCAAGATCTAGGATACCTGCAGACAGGTGCCTGTTTGTGTGGAGACAGTCTGTTTGAAACTGTGTTCCTCAGCGCCCGCTCTTTCTCCCCGTCGCTCCACACGCCTGGGAGTCCCTTTCTTTCTCTCCACAAGCACGTGTGTTGACTTCGTCGCACATGTGCATCTGCACAAGCGTTGAGCTCAGCAGAGTGTGTCTCTTGACACTTGATGTGCGTTGGCTGTGTCTGCGTGCTCCAGTGAAGAGAGAAACGGGAAATCATCTTGGTAGAGGCAACAAAGCAAAAGCGAGGCAGGATTGACATCTGCTCAACAGAGACGGATTCCCTGCGCTGACACAGTTCACAGTTACACGAGAAGCAATCTGAGCGGTCCATCGACCGGAGACGTGTTTCCCAAGAGGTCGTTTAGCGAGTGAACAGCAGTGTGCGCGACTTTCAGGAGTGTGCGTGGAAAGTGCCAGAATCACCAGAGCATCTGTGCAAAAGCTGCTGCCTCTGTGACCGCATTGAGGCACGTTCCCGTGTCTGCGAGTATATAGACGGCTCTTTCGCGTTCGCTCCGAGGGAAACGGTCCGCTATTGCTTCTGTGCGTACAGACGCGATTCCCTTGTCTCTTGCGAACACAGGGAACTCTGTGCATCCAAATCTACCGGCTAAGGACGCGTCTGCATATGTTTTGGTGAACAATCGAGTGTGCGTGTTCTGACAGCTGCCTCTATGCAGACGTCTCCACAGAGCCACTTCTGAATGCCCCGCAGCCCAGGACTGAATGGATACACTAACAAGTGCACCGGTGTGAGCAACCACATATGCAGAAGGACGTCTTTCATCTCACAGAAGCGCGAACGTCTTGGCGTTCAAGCACATGGCAGAAACAAGGTGTGAACAGATGAGCTGCTGCTATTTTCTCCGTTCGGCATGCTTCGTTGTAGCTCTCTTGCCGGTCGCCGGCTTAGCGGCTTGCTTTGCGCGACTAGGTCTGCGGAGAGAAGGAGATAGCGCCGGAAACCTTGCCTTTTGCCTTCTTCGGCGCTGGAACCTGGTTGCTGCGCCTTCTCTTTGTCCATGTGCACACACACGATTCCTCAGCGAAAACCATGCAGAAACCTTTCCACGAGCACCCAGGGATGTGCACCCAGCACCACGTGCACGCACACGCAGCTAGAGAAAAGCACCTACCTTTTCACACACTGATGCCTAAGCAAACGCGTGGCCACACACACGCACACATCCGCAAGCGCGCCTACTCCCATCTATTGAGGGAAAGACGGACGAGCAACGTCCTGACAGGCTTGAGGGGAAAAACGTCCGTTGACGGTTGGCGTACTGCACGCCCGCCTACGGGGCTGCAGGGGAATCCACATTTGGAAGGTACCTGAAGATGTGTGCCTGTTCTTGGAGCTCCGCTAGTAGGGTAGCAAAGACACTCGTAGGCAGTACTGAATGCTGCTCCGTGCTACTTCTCCTCCGGTGGCAAATGCTTCACAGTCGCCCGAGGAAAGACGTTTAACAATCGATCTCCAAGAGAAACGAAACACATGATGCCATAAGGCGAAAGAATGGCAGGGCATCTCTTCACAAGCTTGTCCCTGATCTATAGCTGAGGGCAAACACTTGTGTGCTTGTGGGAGAGCCTGTGTCTTTCCTGGAAGCGTTTGGGAGTTTTGCTCAGACGCGTGTTTCCTCAAGTTCAAGAATCAAGATCTAGGATACCTGCAGACAGGTGCCTGTTTGTGTGGAGACAGTCTGTTTGAAACTGTGTTCCTCAGCGCCCGCTCTTTCTCCCCGTCGCTCCACACGCCTGGGAGTCCCTTTCTTTCTCTCCACAAGCACGTGTGTTGACTTCGTCGCACATGTGCATCTGCACAAGCGTTGAGCTCAGCAGAGCGTGTCTCTTGACACTTGATGTGCGTTGGCTGTGTCTGCGTGCTCCAGTGAAGAGAGAAACGGGAAATCATCTTGGTAGAGGCAACAAAGCAAAAGCGAGGCAGGATTGACATCTGCTCAACAGAGACGGATTCCCTGCGCTGACACAGTTCACAGTTACACGAGAAGCAATCTGAGCGGTCCATCGACCGGAGACGTGTTTCCCAAGAGGTCGTTTAGCGAGTGAACAGCAGTGTGCGCGACTTTCAGGAGTGTGCGTGGAAAGTGCCAGAATCACCAGAGCATCTGTGCAAAAGCTGCTGCCTCTGTGACCGCATTGAGGCACGTTCCCGTGTCTGCGAGTATATAGACGGCTCTTTCGCGTTCGCTCCGAGGGAAACGGTCCGCTATTGCTTCTGTGCGTACAGACGCGATTCCCTTGTCTCTTGCGAACACAGGGAACTCTGTGCATCCAAATCTACCGGCTAAGGACGCGTCTGCATATGTTTTGGTGAACAATCGAGTGTGCGTGTTCTGACAGCTGCCTCTATGCAGACGTCTCCACAGAGCCACTTCTGAATGCCCCGCAGCCCAGGACTGAATGGATACACTAACAAGTGCACCGGTGTGAGCAACCACATATGCAGAAGGACGTCTTTCATCTCACAGAAGCGCGAACGTCTTGGCGTTCAAGCACATGGCAGAAACAAGGTGTGAACAGATGAGCTGCTGCTATTTTCTCCGTTCGGCATGCTTCGTTGTAGCTCTCTTGCCGGTCGCCGGCTTAGCGGCTTGCTTTGCGCGACTAGGACTGGGGAGTGAAGGAGATAGCGCCGGAAACCTTGCCTTTTGCCTTCTTCGGCGCTGGAACCTGGTTGCTGCGCCTTCTCTTTGTCCATGTGCACACACACGATTCCTCAGCGAAAACCATGCAGAAACCTTACCTCGAGCACCCAGGGATGTGCACCCAGCACCACGTGCACGCACACGCAGCTAGAGAAAAGCACCTACCTTTTCACACACTGATGCCTAAGCAAACGCGTGGCCACACACACGCACACATCCGCAAGCGCGCCTACTCCCATCTATTGAGGGAAAGACGGACGAGCAACGTCCTGACAGGCTTGAGGGGAAAAACGTCCGTTGACGGTTGGCGTACTGCACGCCCGCCTACGGGGCTGCAGGGGAATCCACATTTGGAAGGTACCTGAAGATGTGTGCCTGTTCTTGGAGCTCCGCTAGTAGGGTAGCAAAGACACTCGTAGGCAGTACTGAATGCTGCTCCGTGCTACTTCTCCTCCGGTGGCAAATGCTTCACAGTCGCCCGAGGAAAGACGTTTAACAATCGATCTCCAAGAGAAACGAAACACATGATGCCATAAGGCGAAAGAATGGCAGGGCATCTCTTCACAAGCTTGTCCCTGATCTATAGCTGAGGGCAAACACTTGTGTGCTTGTGGGAGAGCCTGTGTCTTTCCTGGAAGCGTTTGGGAGTTTTGCTCAGACGCGTGTTTCCTCAAGTTCAAGAATCAAGATCTAGGATACCTGCAGACAGGTGCCTGTTTGTGTGGAGACAGTCTGTTTGAAACTGTGTTCCTCAGCGCCCGCTCTTTCTCCCCGTCGCTCCACACGCCTGGGAGTCCCTTTCTTTCTCTCCACAAGCACGTGTGTTGACTTCGTCGCACATGTGCATCTGCACAAGCGTTGAGCTCAGCAGAGTGTGTCTCTTGACACTTGATGTGCGTTGGCTGTGTCTGCGTGCTCCAGTGAAGAGAGAAACGGGAAATCATCTTGGTAGAGGCAACAAAGCAAAAGCGAGGCAGGATTGACATCTGCTCAACAGAGACGGATTCCCTGCGCTGACACAGTTCACAGTTACACGAGAAGCAATCTGAGCGGTCCATCGACCGGAGACGTGTTTCCCAAGAGGTCGTTTAGCGAGTGAACAGCAGTGTGCGCGACTTTCAGGAGTGTGCGTGGAAAGTGCCAGAATCACCAGAGCATCTGTGCAAAAGCTGCTGCCTCTGTGACCGCATTGAGGCACGTTCCCGTGTCTGCGAGTATATAGACGGCTCTTTCGCGTTCGCTCCGAGGGAAACGGTCCGCTATTGCTTCTGTGCGTACAGACGCGATTCCCTTGTCTCTTGCGAACACAGGGAACTCTGTGCATCCAAATCTACCGGCTAAGGACGCGTCTGCATATGTTTTGGTGAACAATCGAGTGTGCGTGTTCTGACAGCTGCCTCTATGCAGACGTCTCCACAGAGCCACTTCTGAATGCCCCGCAGCCCAGGACTGAATGGATACACTAACAAGTGCACCGGTGTGAGCAACCACATATGCAGAAGGACGTCTTTCATCTCACAGAAGCGCGAACGTCTTGGCGTTCAAGCACATGGCAGAAACAAGGTGTGAACAGATGAGCTGCTGCTATTTTCTCCGTTCGGCATGCTTCGTTGTAGCTCTCTTGCCGGTCGCCGGCTTAGCGGCTTGCTTTGCGCGACTA
The DNA here is from genome assembly GCF_037038585.1 of Patagioenas fasciata. Lineage (NCBI taxonomy): Eukaryota > Metazoa > Chordata > Aves > Columbiformes > Columbidae > Patagioenas > Patagioenas fasciata. Next base: position 22,125,504 of record NC_092524.1, read on the forward strand.
GGACTGGGGAGTGAAGGAGATAGCGCCGGAAACCTTGCCTTTTGCCTTCTTCGGCGCTGGAACCTGGTTGCTGCGCCTTCTCTTTGTCCATGTGCACACACACGATTCCTCAGCGAAAACCATGCAGAAACCTTACCTCGAGCACCCAGGGATGTGCACCCAGCACCACGTGCACGCACACGCAGCTAGAGAAAAGCACCTACCTTTTCACACACTGATGCCTAAGCAAACGCGTGGCCACACACACGCACACATCCGCAAGCGCGCCTACTCCCATCTATTGAGGGAAAGACGGACGAGCAACGTCCTGACAGGCTTGAGGGGAAAAACGTCCGTTGATGGTTGGCGTACTGCACGCCCGCCTACGGGGCTGCAGGGGAATCCACATTTGGAAGGTACCTGAAGATGTGTGCCTGTTCTTGGAGCTCCGCTAGTAGGGTAGCAAAGACACTCGTAGGCAGTACTGAATGCTGCTCCGTGCTACTTCTCCTCCGCTGGCAAATGCTTCACAGTCGCCCGAGGAAAGACGTTTAACAATCGATCTCCAAGAGAAACGAAACACATGATGCCATAAGGCGAAAGAATAGCAGGGCATCTCTTCACAAGCTTGTCCCTGATCTATAGCTGAGGGCAAACACTTGTGTGCTTGTGGGAGAGCCTGTGTCTTTCCTGGAAGCGTTTGGGAGTTTTGCTCAGACGCGTGTTTCCTCAAGTTCAAGAATCAAGATCTAGGATACCTGCAGACAGGTGCCTGTTTGTGTGGAGACAGTCTGTTTGAAACTGTGTTCCTCAGCGCCCGCTCTTTCTCCCCGTCGCTCCACACGCCTGGGAGTCCCTTTCTTTCTCTCCACAAGCACGTGTGTTGACTTCGTCGCACATGTGCATCTGCACAAGCGTTGAGCTCAGCAGAGCGTGTCTCTTGACACTTGATGTGCGTTGGCTGTGTCTGCGTGCTCCAGTGAAGAGAGAAACGGGAAATCATCTTGGTAGAGGCAACAAAGCAAAAGCGAGGCAGGATTGACATCTGCTCAACAGAGACGGATTCCCTGCGCTGACACAGTTCACAGTTACACGAGAAGCAATCTGAGCGGTCCATCGACCGGAGACGTGTTTCCCAAGAGGTCGTTTAGCGAGTGAACAGCAGTGTGCGCGACTTTCAGGAGTGTGCGTGGAAAGTGCCAGAATCACCAGAGCATCTGTGCAAAAGCTGCTGCCTCTGTGACCGCATTGAGGCACGTTCCCGTGTCTGCGAGTATATAGACGGCTCTTTCGCGTTCGCTCCGAGGGAAACGGTCCGCTATTGCTTCTGTGCGTACAGACGCGATTCCCTTGTCTCTTGCGAACACAGGGAACTCTGTGCATCCAAATCTACCGGCTAAGGACGCGTCTGCATATGTTTTGGTGAACAATCGAGTGTGCGTGTTCTGACAGCTGCCTCTATGCAGACGTCTCCACAGAGCCACTTCTGAATGCCCCGCAGCCCAGGACTGAATGGATACACTAACAAGTGCACCGGTGTGAGCAACCACATATGCAGAAGGACGTCTTTCATCTCACAGAAGCGCGAACGTCTTGGCGTTCAAGCACATGGCAGAAACAAGGTGTGAACAGATGAGCTGCTGCTATTTTCTCCGTTCGGCATGCTTCGTTGTAGCTCTCTTGCCGGTCGCCGGCTTAGCGGCTTGCTTTGCGCGACTAGGTCTGCGGAGAGAAGGAGATAGCGCCGGAAACCTTGCCTTTTGCCTTCTTCGGCGCTGGAACCTGGTTGCTGCGCCTTCTCTTTGTCCATGTGCACACACACGATTCCTCAGCGAAAACCATGCAGAAACCTTTCCACGAGCACCCAGGGATGTGCACCCAGCACCACGTGCACGCACACGCAGCTAGAGAAAAGCACCTACCTTTTCACACACTGATGCCTAAGCAAACGCGTGGCCACACACACGCACACATCCGCAAGCGCGCCTACTCCCATCTATTGAGGGAAAGACGGACGAGCAACGTCCTGACAGGCTTGAGGGGAAAAACGTCCGTTGACGGTTGGCGTACTGCACGCCCGCCTACGGGGCTGCAGGGGAATCCACATTTGGAAGGTACCTGAAGATGTGTGCCTGTTCTTGGAGCTCCGCTAGTAGGGTAGCAAAGACACTCGTAGGCAGTACTGAATGCTGCTCCGTGCTACTTCTCCTCCGGTGGCAAATGCTTCACAGTCGCCCGAGGAAAGACGTTTAACAATCGATCTCCAAGAGAAACGAAACACATGATGCCATAAGGCGAAAGAATGGCAGGGCATCTCTTCACAAGCTTGTCCCTGATCTATAGCTGAGGGCAAACACTTGTGTGCTTGTGGGAGAGCCTGTGTCTTTCCTGGAAGCGTTTGGGAGTTTTGCTCAGACGCGTGTTTCCTCAAGTTCAAGAATCAAGATCTAGGATACCTGCAGACAGGTGCCTGTTTGTGTGGAGACAGTCTGTTTGAAACTGTGTTCCTCAGCGCCCGCTCTTTCTCCCCGTCGCTCCACACGCCTGGGAGTCCCTTTCTTTCTCTCCACAAGCACGTGTGTTGACTTCGTCGCACATGTGCATCTGCACAAGCGTTGAGCTCAGCAGAGTGTGTCTCTTGACACTTGATGTGCGTTGGCTGTGTCTGCGTGCTCCAGTGAAGAGAGAAACGGGAAATCATCTTGGTAGAGGCAACAAAGCAAAAGCGAGGCAGGATTGACATCTGCTCAACAGAGACGGATTCCCTGCGCTGACACAGTTCACAGTTACACGAGAAGCAATCTGAGCGGTCCATCGACCGGAGACGTGTTTCCCAAGAGGTCGTTTAGCGAGTGAACAGCAGTGTGCGCGACTTTCAGGAGTGTGCGTGGAAAGTGCCAGAATCACCAGAGCATCTGTGCAAAAGCTGCTGCCTCTGTGACCGCATTGAGGCACGTTCCCGTGTCTGCGAGTATATAGACGGCTCTTTCGCGTTCGCTCCGAGGGAAACGGTCCGCTATTGCTTCTGTGCGTACAGACGCGATTCCCTTGTCTCTTGCGAACACAGGGAACTCTGTGCATCCAAATCTACCGGCTAAGGACGCGTCTGCATATGTTTTGGTGAACAATCGAGTGTGCGTGTTCTGACAGCTGCCTCTATGCAGACGTCTCCACAGAGCCACTTCTGAATGCCCCGCAGCCCAGGACTGAATGGATACACTAACAAGTGCACCGGTGTGAGCAACCACATATGCAGAAGGACGTCTTTCATCTCACAGAAGCGCGAACGTCTTGGCGTTCAAGCACATGGCAGAAACAAGGTGTGAACAGATGAGCTGCTGCTATTTTCTCCGTTCGGCATGCTTCGTTGTAGCTCTCTTGCCGGTCGCCGGCTTAGCGGCTTGCTTTGCGCGACTAGGTCTGCGGAGAGAAGGAGATAGCGCCGGAAACCTTGCCTTTTGCCTTCTTCGGCGCTGGAACCTGGTTGCTGCGCCTTCTCTTTGTCCATGTGCACACACACGATTCCTCAGCGAAAACCATGCAGAAACCTTTCCACGAGCACCCAGGGATGTGCACCCAGCACCACGTGCACGCACACGCAGCTAGAGAAAAGCACCTACCTTTTCACACACTGATGCCTAAGCAAACGCGTGGCCACACACACGCACACATCCGCAAGCGCGCCTACTCCCATCTATTGAGGGAAAGACGGACGAGCAACGTCCTGACAGGCTTGAGGGGAAAAACGTCCGTTGACGGTTGGCGTACTGCACGCCCGCCTACGGGGCTGCAGGGGAATCCACATTTGGAAGGTACCTGAAGATGTGTGCCTGTTCTTGGAGCTCCGCTAGTAGGGTAGCAAAGACACTCGTAGGCAGTACTGAATGCTGCTCCGTGCTACTTCTCCTCCGGTGGCAAATGCTTCACAGTCGCCCGAGGAAAGACGTTTAACAATCGATCTCCAAGAGAAACGAAACACATGATGCCATAAGGCGAAAGAATGGCAGGGCATCTCTTCACAAGCTTGTCCCTGATCTATAGCTGAGGGCAAACACTTGTGTGCTTGTGGGAGAGCCTGTGTCTTTCCTGGAAGCGTTTGGGAGTTTTGCTCAGACGCGTGTTTCCTCAAGTTCAAGAATCAAGATCTAGGATACCTGCAGACAGGTGCCTGTTTGTGTGGAGACAGTCTGTTTGAAACTGTGTTCCTCAGCGCCCGCTCTTTCTCCCCGTCGCTCCACACGCCTGGGAGTCCCTTTCTTTCTCTCCACAAGCACGTGTGTTGACTTCGTCGCACATGTGCATCTGCACAAGCGTTGAGCTCAGCAGAGCGTGTCTCTTGACACTTGATGTGCGTTGGCTGTGTCTGCGTGCTCCAGTGAAGAGAGAAACGGGAAATCATCTTGGTAGAGGCAACAAAGCAAAAGCGAGGCAGGATTGACATCTGCTCAACAGAGACGGATTCCCTGCGCTGACACAGTTCACAGTTACACGAGAAGCAATCTGAGCGGTCCATCGACCGGAGACGTGTTTCCCAAGAGGTCGTTTAGCGAGTGAACAGCAGTGTGCGCGACTTTCAGGAGTGTGCGTGGAAAGTGCCAGAATCACCAGAGCATCTGTGCAAAAGCTGCTGCCTCTGTGACCGCATTGAGGCACGTTCCCGTGTCTGCGAGTATATAGACGGCTCTTTCGCGTTCGCTCCGAGGGAAACGGTCCGCTATTGCTTCTGTGCGTACAGACGCGATTCCCTTGTCTCTTGCGAACACAGGGAACTCTGTGCATCCAAATCTACCGGCTAAGGACGCGTCTGCATATGTTTTGGTGAACAATCGAGTGTGCGTGTTCTGACAGCTGCCTCTATGCAGACGTCTCCACAGAGCCACTTCTGAATGCCCCGCAGCCCAGGACTGAATGGATACACTAACAAGTGCACCGGTGTGAGCAACCACATATGCAGAAGGACGTCTTTCATCTCACAGAAGCGCGAACGTCTTGGCGTTCAAGCACATGGCAGAAACAAGGTGTGAACAGATGAGCTGCTGCTATTTTCTCCGTTCGGCATGCTTCGTTGTAGCTCTCTTGCCGGTCGCCGGCTTAGCGGCTTGCTTTGCGCGACTAGGACTGGGGAGTGAAGGAGATAGCGCCGGAAACCTTGCCTTTTGCCTTCTTCGGCGCTGGAACCTGGTTGCTGCGCCTTCTCTTTGTCCATGTGCACACACACGATTCCTCAGCGAAAACCATGCAGAAACCTTACCTCGAGCACCCAGGGATGTGCACCCAGCACCACGTGCACGCACACGCAGCTAGAGAAAAGCACCTACCTTTTCACACACTGATGCCTAAGCAAACGCGTGGCCACACACACGCACACATCCGCAAGCGCGCCTACTCCCATCTATTGAGGGAAAGACGGACGAGCAACGTCCTGACAGGCTTGAGGGGAAAAACGTCCGTTGATGGTTGGCGTACTGCACGCCCGCCTACGGGGCTGCAGGGGAATCCACATTTGGAAGGTACCTGAAGATGTGTGCCTGTTCTTGGAGCTCCGCTAGTAGGGTAGCAAAGACACTCGTAGGCAGTACTGAATGCTGCTCCGTGCTACTTCTCCTCCGCTGGCAAATGCTTCACAGTCGCCCGAGGAAAGACGTTTAACAATCGATCTCCAAGAGAAACGAAACACATGATGCCATAAGGCGAAAGAATAGCAGGGCATCTCTTCACAAGCTTGTCCCTGATCTATAGCTGAGGGCAAACACTTGTGTGCTTGTGGGAGAGCCTGTGTCTTTCCTGGAAGCGTTTGGGAGTTTTGCTCAGACGCGTGTTTCCTCAAGTTCAAGAATCAAGATCTAGGATACCTGCAGACAGGTGCCTGTTTGTGTGGAGACAGTCTGTTTGAAACTGTGTTCCTCAGCGCCCGCTCTTTCTCCCCGTCGCTCCACACGCCTGGGAGTCCCTTTCTTTCTCTCCACAAGCACGTGTGTTGACTTCGTCGCACATGTGCATCTGCACAAGCGTTGAGCTCAGCAGAGCGTGTCTCTTGACACTTGATGTGCGTTGGCTGTGTCTGCGTGCTCCAGTGAAGAGAGAAACGGGAAATCATCTTGGTAGAGGCAACAAAGCAAAAGCGAGGCAGGATTGACATCTGCTCAACAGAGACGGATTCCCTGCGCTGACACAGTTCACAGTTACACGAGAAGCAATCTGAGCGGTCCATCGACCGGAGACGTGTTTCCCAAGAGGTCGTTTAGCGAGTGAACAGCAGTGTGCGCGACTTTCAGGAGTGTGCGTGGAAAGTGCCAGAATCACCAGAGCATCTGTGCAAAAGCTGCTGCCTCTGTGACCGCATTGAGGCACGTTCCCGTGTCTGCGAGTATATAGACGGCTCTTCCGCGTTCGCTCCGAGGGAAACGGTCCGCTATTGCTTCTGTGCGTACAGACGCGATTCCCTTGTCTCTTGCGAACACAGGGAACTCTGTGCATCCAAATCTACCGGCTAAGGACGCGTCTGCATATGTTTTGGTGAACAATCGAGTGTGCGTGTTCTGACAGCTGCCTCTATGCAGACGTCTCCACAGAGCCACTTCTGAATGCCCCGCAGCCCAGGACTGAATGGATACACTAACAAGTGCACCGGTGTGAGCAACCACATATGCAGAAGGACGTCTTTCATCTCACAGAAGCGCGAACGTCTTGGCGTTCAAGCACATGGCAGAAACAAGGTGTGAACAGATGAGCTGCTGCTATTTTCTCCGTTCGGCATGCTTCGTTGTAGCTCTCTTGCCGGTCGCCGGCTTAGCGGCTTGCTTTGCGCGACTAGGTCTGCGGAGAGAAGGAGATAGCGCCGGAAACCTTGCCTTTTGCCTTCTTCGGCGCTGGAACCTGGTTGCTGCGCCTTCTCTTTGTCCATGTGCACACACACGATTCCTCAGCGAAAACCATGCAGAAACCTTTCCACGAGCACCCAGGGATGTGCACCCAGCACCACGTGCACGCACACGCAGCTAGAGAAAAGCACCTACCTTTTCACACACTGATGCCTAAGCAAACGCGTGGCCACACACACGCACACATCCGCAAGCGCGCCTACTCCCATCTATTGAGGGAAAGACGGACGAGCAACGTCCTGACAGGCTTGAGGGGAAAAACGTCCGTTGACGGTTGGCGTACTGCACGCCCGCCTACGGGGCTGCAGGGGAATCCACATTTGGAAGGTACCTGAAGATGTGTGCCTGTTCTTGGAGCTCCGCTAGTAGGGTAGCAAAGACACTCGTAGGCAGTACTGAATGCTGCTCCGTGCTACTTCTCCTCCGGTGGCAAATGCTTCACAGTCGCCCGAGGAAAGACGTTTAACAATCGATCTCCAAGAGAAACGAAACACATGATGCCATAAGGCGAAAGAATGGCAGGGCATCTCTTCACAAGCTTGTCCCTGATCTATAGCTGAGGGCAAACACTTGTGTGCTTGTGGGAGAGCCTGTGTCTTTCCTGGAAGCGTTTGGGAGTTTTGCTCAGACGCGTGTTTCCTCAAGTTCAAGAATCAAGATCTAGGATACCTGCAGACAGGTGCCTGTTTGTGTGGAGACAGTCTGTTTGAAACTGTGTTCCTCAGCGCCCGCTCTTTCTCCCCGTCGCTCCACACGCCTGGGAGTCCCTTTCTTTCTCTCCACAAGCACGTGTGTTGACTTCGTCGCACATGTGCATCTGCACAAGCGTTGAGCTCAGCAGAGTGTGTCTCTTGACACTTGATGTGCGTTGGCTGTGTCTGCGTGCTCCAGTGAAGAGAGAAACGGGAAATCATCTTGGTAGAGGCAACAAAGCAAAAGCGAGGCAGGATTGACATCTGCTCAACAGAGACGGATTCCCTGCGCTGACACAGTTCACAGTTACACGAGAAGCAATCTGAGCGGTCCATCGACCGGAGACGTGTTTCCCAAGAGGTCGTTTAGCGAGTGAACAGCAGTGTGCGCGACTTTCAGGAGTGTGCGTGGAAAGTGCCAGAATCACCAGAGCATCTGTGCAAAAGCTGCTGCCTCTGTGACCGCATTGAGGCACGTTCCCGTGTCTGCGAGTATATAGACGGCTCTTTCGCGTTCGCTCCGAGGGAAACGGTCCGCTATTGCTTCTGTGCGTACAGACGCGATTCCCTTGTCTCTTGCGAACACAGGGAACTCTGTGCATCCAAATCTACCGGCTAAGGACGCGTCTGCATATGTTTTGGTGAACAATCGAGTGTGCGTGTTCTGACAGCTGCCTCTATGCAGACGTCTCCACAGAGCCACTTCTGAATGCCCCGCAGCCCAGGACTGAATGGATACACTAACAAGTGCACCGGTGTGAGCAACCACATATGCAGAAGGACGTCTTTCATCTCACAGAAGCGCGAACGTCTTGGCGTTCAAGCACATGGCAGAAACAAGGTGTGAACAGATGAGCTGCTGCTATTTTCTCCGTTCGGCATGCTTCGTTGTAGCTCTCTTGCCGGTCGCCGGCTTAGCGGCTTGCTTTGCGCGACTAGGACTGGGGAGTGAAGGAGATAGCGCCGGAAACCTTGCCTTTTGCCTTCTTCGGCGCTGGAACCTGGTTGCTGCGCCTTCTCTTTGTCCATGTGCACACACACGATTCCTCAGCGAAAACCATGCAGAAACCTTACCTCGAGCACCCAGGGATGTGCACCCAGCACCACGTGCACGCACACGCAGCTAGAGAAAAGCACCTACCTTTTCACACACTGATGCCTAAGCAAACGCGTGGCCACACACACGCACACATCCGCAAGCGCGCCTACTCCCATCTATTGAGGGAAAGACGGACGAGCAACGTCCTGACAGGCTTGAGGGGAAAAACGTCCGTTGATGGTTGGCGTACTGCACGCCCGCCTACGGGGCTGCAGGGGAATCCACATTTGGAAGGTACCTGAAGATGTGTGCCTGTTCTTGGAGCTCCGCTAGTAGGGTAGCAAAGACACTCGTAGGCAGTACTGAATGCTGCTCCGTGCTACTTCTCCTCCGCTGGCAAATGCTTCACAGTCGCCCGAGGAAAGACGTTTAACAATCGATCTCCAAGAGAAACGAAACACATGATGCCATAAGGCGAAAGAATAGCAGGGCATCTCTTCACAAGCTTGTCCCTGATCTATAGCTGAGGGCAAACACTTGTGTGCTTGTGGGAGAGCCTGTGTCTTTCCTGGAAGCGTTTGGGAGTTTTGCTCAGACGCGTGTTTCCTCAAGTTCAAGAATCAAGATCTAGGATACCTGCAGACAGGTGCCTGTTTGTGTGGAGACAGTCTGTTTGAAACTGTGTTCCTCAGCGCCCGCTCTTTCTCCCCGTCGCTCCACACGCCTGGGAGTCCCTTTCTTTCTCTCCACAAGCACGTGTGTTGACTTCGTCGCACATGTGCATCTGCACAAGCGTTGAGCTCAGCAGAGCGTGTCTCTTGACACTTGATGTGCGTTGGCTGTGTCTGCGTGCTCCAGTGAAGAGAGAAACGGGAAATCATCTTGGTAGAGGCAACAAAGCAAAAGCGAGGCAGGATTGACATCTGCTCAACAGAGACGGATTCCCTGCGCTGACACAGTTCACAGTTACACGAGAAGCAATCTGAGCGGTCCATCGACCGGAGACGTGTTTCCCAAGAGGTCGTTTAGCGAGTGAACAGCAGTGTGCGCGACTTTCAGGAGTGTGCGTGGAAAGTGCCAGAATCACCAGAGCATCTGTGCAAAAGCTGCTGCCTCTGTGACCGCATTGAGGCACGTTCCCGTGTCTGCGAGTATATAGACGGCTCTTTCGCGTTCGCTCCGAGGGAAACGGTCCGCTATTGCTTCTGTGCGTACAGACGCGATTCCCTTGTCTCTTGCGAACACAGGGAACTCTGTGCATCCAAATCTACCGGCTAAGGACGCGTCTGCATATGTTTTGGTGAACAATCGAGTGTGCGTGTTCTGACAGCTGCCTCTATGCAGACGTCTCCACAGAGCCACTTCTGAATGCCCCGCAGCCCAGGACTGAATGGATACACTAACAAGTGCACCGGTGTGAGCAACCACATATGCAGAAGGACGTCTTTCATCTCACAGAAGCGCGAACGTCTTGGCGTTCAAGCACATGGCAGAAACAAGGTGTGAACAGATGAGCTGCTGCTATTTTCTCCGTTCGGCATGCTTCGTTGTAGCTCTCTTGCCGGTCGCCGGCTTAGCGGCTTGCTTTGCGCGACTAGGACTGGGGAGTGAAGGAGATAGCGCCGGAAACCTTGCCTTTTGCCTTCTTCGGCGCTGGAACCTGGTTGCTGCGCCTTCTCTTTGTCCATGTGCACACACACGATTCCTCAGCGAAAACCATGCAGAAACCTTACCTCGAGCACCCAGGGATGTGCACCCAGCACCACGTGCACGCACACGCAGCTAGAGAAAAGCACCTACCTTTTCACACACTGATGCCTAAGCAAACGCGTGGCCACACACACGCACACATCCGCAAGCGCGCCTACTCCCATCTATTGAGGGAAAGACGGACGAGCAACGTCCTGACAGGCTTGAGGGGAAAAACGTCCGTTGATGGTTGGCGTACTGCACGCCCGCCTACGGGGCTGCAGGGGAATCCACATTTGGAAGGTACCTGAAGATGTGTGCCTGTTCTTGGAGCTCCGCTAGTAGGGTAGCAAAGACACTCGTAGGCAGTACTGAATGCTGCTCCGTGCTACTTCTCCTCCGCTGGCAAATGCTTCACAGTCGCCCGAGGAAAGACGTTTAACAATCGATCTCCAAGAGAAACGAAACACATGATGCCATAAGGCGAAAGAATGGCAGGGCATCTCTTCACAAGCTTGTCCCTGATCTATAGCTGAGGGCAAACACTTGTGTGCTTGTGGGAGAGCCTGTGTCTTTCCTGGAAGCGTTTGGGAGTTTTGCTCAGACGCGTGTTTCCTCAAGTTCAAGAATCAAGATCTAGGATACCTGCAGACAGGTGCCTGTTTGTGTGGAGACAGTCTGTTTGAAACTGTGTTCCTCAGCGCCCGCTCTTTCTCCCCGTCGCTCCACACGCCTGGGAGTCCCTTTCTTTCTCTCCACAAGCACGTGTGTTGACTTCGTCGCACATGTGCATCTGCACAAGCGTTGAGCTCAGCAGAGCGTGTCTCTTGACACTTGATGTGCGTTGGCTGTGTCTGCGTGCTCCAGTGAAGAGAGAAACGGGAAATCATCTTGGTAGAGGCAACAAAGCAAAAGCGAGGCAGGATTGACATCTGCTCAACAGAGACGGATTCCCTGCGCTGACACAGTTCACAGTTACACGAGAAGCAATCTGAGCGGTCCATCGACCGGAGACGTGTTTCCCAAGAGGTCGTTTAGCGAGTGAACAGCAGTGTGCGCGACTTTCAGGAGTGTGCGTGGAAAGTGCCAGAATCACCAGAGCATCTGTGCAAAAGCTGCTGCCTCTGTGACCGCATTGAGGCACGTTCCCGTGTCTGCGAGTATATAGACGGCTCTTTCGCGTTCGCTCCGAGGGAAACGGTCCGCTATTGCTTCTGTGCGTACAGACGCGATTCCCTTGTCTCTTGCGAACACAGGGAACTCTGTGCATCCAAATCTACCGGCTAAGGACGCGTCTGCATATGTTTTGGTGAACAATCGAGTGTGCGTGTTCTGACAGCTGCCTCTATGCAGACGTCTCCACAGAGCCACTTCTGAATGCCCCGCAGCCCAGGACTGAATGGATACACTAACAAGTGCACCGGTGTGAGCAACCACATATGCAGAAGGACGTCTTTCATCTCACAGAAGCGCGAACGTCTTGGCGTTCAAGCACATGGCAGAAACAAGGTGTGAACAGATGAGCTGCTGCTATTTTCTCCGTTCGGCATGCTTCGTTGTAGCTCTCTTGCCGGTCGCCGGCTTAGCGGCTTGCTTTGCGCGACTAGGACTGGGGAGTGAAGGAGATAGCGCCGGAAACCTTGCCTTTTGCCTTCTTCGGCGCTGGAACCTGGTTGCTGCGCCTTCTCTTTGTCCATGTGCACACACACGATTCCTCAGCGAAAACCATGCAGAAACCTTACCTCGAGCACCCAGGGATGTGCACCCAGCACCACGTGCACGCACACGCAGCTAGAGAAAAGCACCTACCTTTTCACACACTGATGCCTAAGCAAACGCGTGGCCACACACACGCACACATCCGCAAGCGCGCCTACTCCCATCTATTGAGGGAAAGACGGACGAGCAACGTCCTGACAGGCTTGAGGGGAAAAACGTCCGTTGATGGTTGGCGTACTGCACGCCCGCCTACGGGGCTGCAGGGGAATCCACATTTGGAAGGTACCTGAAGATGTGTGCCTGTTCTTGGAGCTCCGCTAGTAGGGTAGCAAAGACACTCGTAGGCAGTACTGAATGCTGCTCCGTGCTACTTCTCCTCCGCTGGCAAATGCTTCACAGTCGCCCGAGGAAAGACGTTTAACAATCGATCTCCAAGAGAAACGAAACACATGATGCCATAAGGCGAAAGAATAGCAGGGCATCTCTTCACAAGCTTGTCCCTGATCTATAGCTGAGGGCAAACACTTGTGTGCTTGTGGGAGAGCCTGTGTCTTTCCTGGAAGCGTTTGGGAGTTTTGCTCAGACGCGTGTTTCCTCAAGTTCAAGAATCAAGATCTAGGATACCTGCAGACAGGTGCCTGTTTGTGTGGAGACAGTCTGTTTGAAACTGTGTTCCTCAGCGCCCGCTCTTTCTCCCCGTCGCTCCACACGCCTGGGAGTCCCTTTCTTTCTCTCCACAAGCACGTGTGTTGACTTCGTCGCACATGTGCATCTGCACAAGCGTTGAGCTCAGCAGAGTGTGTCTCTTGACACTTGATGTGCGTTGGCTGTGTCTGCGTGCTCCAGTGAAGAGAGAAACGGGAAATCATCTTGGTAGAGGCAACAAAGCAAAAGCGAGGCAGCATTGACATCTGCTCAACAGAGACGGATTCCCTGCGCTGACACAGTTCACAGTTACACGAGAAGCAATCTGAGCGGTCCATCGACCGGAGACGTGTTTCCCAAGAGGTCGTTTAGCGAGTGAACAGCAGTGTGCGCGACTTTCAGGAGTGTGCGTGGAAAGTGCCAGAATCACCAGAGCATCTGTGCAAAAGCTGCTGCCTCTGTGACCGCATTGAGGCACGTTCCCGTGTCTGCGAGTATATAGACGGCTCTTTCGCATTCGCTCCGAGGGAAACGGTCCGCTATTGCTTCTGTGCGTACAGACGCGATTCCCTTGTCTCTTGCGAACACAGGGAACTCTGTGCATCCAAATCTACCGGCTAAGGACGCGTCTGCATATGTTTTGGTGAACAATCGAGTGTGCGTGTTCTGACAGCTGCCTCTATGCAGACGTCTCCACAGAGCCACTTCTGAATGCCCCGCAGCCCAGGACTGAATGGATACACTAACAAGTGCACCGGTGTGAGCAACCACATATGCAGAAGGACGTCTTTCATCTCACAGAAGCGCGAACGTCTTGGCGTTCAAGCACATGGCAGAAACAAGGTGTGAACAGATGAGCTGCTGCTATTTTCTCCGTTCGGCATGCTTCGTTGTAGCTCTCTTGCCGGTCGCCGGCTTAGCGGCTTGCTTTGCGCGACTAGGTCTGCGGAGAGAAGGAGATAGCGCCGGAAACCTTGCCTTTTGCCTTCTTCGGCGCTGGAACCTGGTTGCTGCGCCTTCTCTTTGTCCATGTGCACACACACGATTCCTCAGCGAAAACCATGCAGAAACCTTTCCACGAGCACCCAGGGATGTGCACCCAGCACCACGTGCACGCACACGCAGCTAGAGAAAAGCACCTACCTTTTCACACACTGATGCCTAAGCAAACGCGTGGCCACACACACGCACACATCCGCAAGCGCGCCTACTCCCATCTATTGAGGGAAAGACGGACGAGCAACGTCCTGACAGGCTTGAGGGGAAAAACGTCCGTTGATGGTTGGCGTACTGCACGCCCGCCTACGGGGCTGCAGGGGAATCCACATTTGGAAGGTACCTGAAGATGTGTGCCTGTTCTTGTAGCTCCGCTAGTAGGGTAGCAAAGACACTCGTAGGCAGTACTGAATGCTGCTCCGTGCTACTTCTCCTCCGCTGGCAAATGCTTCACAGTCGCCCGAGGAAAGAAGTTTAACAATCGATCTCCAAGAGAAACGAAACACATGATGCCATAAGGCGAAAGAATAGCAGGGCATCTCTTCACAAGCTTGTCCCTGATCTATAGCTGAGGGCAAACACTTGTGTGCTTGTGGGAGAGCCTGTGTCTTTCCTGGAAGCGTTTGGGAGTTTTGCTCAGACGCGTGTTTCCTCAAGTTCAAGAATCAAGATCTAGGATACCTGCAGACAGGTGCCTGTTTGTGTGGAGACAGTCTGTTTGAAACTGTGTTCCTCAGCGCCCGCTCTTTCTCCCCGTCGCTCCACACGCCTGGGAGTCCCTTTCTTTCTCTCCACAAGCACGTGTGTTGACTTCGTCGCACATGTGCATCTGCACAAGCGTTGAGCTCAGCAGAGTGTGTCTCTTGACACTTGATGTGCGTTGGCTGTGTCTGCGTGCTCCAGTGAAGAGAGAAACGGGAAATCATCTTGGTAGAGGCAACAAAGCAAAAGCGAGGCAGGATTGACATCTGCTCAACAGAGACGGATTCCCTGCGCTGACACAGTTCACAGTTACACGAGAAGCAATCTGAGCGGTCCATCGACCGGAGACGTGTTTCCCAAGAGGTCGTTTAGCGAGTGAACAGCAGTGTGCGCGACTTTCAGGAGTGTGCCTGGAAAGTGCCAGAATCACCAGAGCACCTGTGCAAAAGCTGCTGCCTCTGTGACCGCATTGAGGCACGTTCCCGTGTCTCCGAGTACATAGACGGCTCTTTCGCGTTCGCTCCGAGGGAAACGGTCCGCTATTGCTTCTGTGCGTACAGACGCGATTCCCTTGTCTCTTGCGAACACAGGGAACTCTGTGCATCCAAATCTACCGGCTAAGGACGCGTCTGCATATGTTTTGGTGAACAATCGAGTGTGCGTGTTCTGACAGCTGCCTCTATGCAGACGTCTCCACAGAGCCACTTCTGAATGCCCCGCAGCCCAGGACTGAATGGATACACTAACAAGTGCACCGGTGTGAGCAACCACATATGCAGAAGGACGTCTTTCATCTCACAGAAGCGCGAACGTCTTGGCGTTCAAGCACATGGCAGAAACAAGGTGTGAACAGATGAGCTGCTGCTATTTTCTCCGTTCGGCATGCTTCGTTGTAGCTCTCTTGCCGGTCGCCGGCTTAGCGGCTTGCTTTGCGCGACTAGGACTGGGGAGAGAAGGAGATAGCGCCGGAAACCTTGCCTTTTGCCTTCTTCGGCGCTGGAACCTGGTTGCTGCGCCTTCTCTTTGTCCATGTGCACACACACGATTCCTCAGCGAAAACCATGCAGAAACCTTTCCACGAGCACCCAGGGATGTGCACCCAGCACCACGTGCACGCACACGCAGCTAGAGAAAAGCACCTACCTTTTCACACACTGATGCCTAAGCAAACGCGTGGCCACACACACGCACACATCCGCAAGCGCGCCTACTCCCATCTATTGAGGGAAAGACGGACGAGCAACGTCCTGACAGGCTTGAGGGGAAAAACGTCCGTTGATGGTTGGCGTACTGCACGCCCGCCTACGGGGCTGCAGGGGAATCCACATTTGGAAGGTACCTGAAGATGTGTGCCTGTTCTTGGAGCTCCGCTAGTAGGGTAGCAAAGACACTCGTAGGCAGTACTGAATGCTGCTCCGTGCTACTTCTCCTCCGCTGGCAAATGCTTCACAGTCGCCCGAGGAAAGACGTTTAACAATCGATCTCCAAGAGAAACGAAACACATGATGCCATAAGGCGAAAGAATGGCAGGGCATCTCTTCACAAGCTTGTCCCTGATCTATAGCTGAGGGCAAACACTTGTGTGCTTGTGGGAGAGCCTGTGTCTTTCCTGGAAGCGTTTGGGAGTTTTGCTCAGACGCGTGTTTCCTCAAGTTCAAGAATCAAGATCTAGGATACCTGCAGACAGGTGCCTGTTTGTGTGGAGACAGTCTGTTTGAAACTGTGTTCCTCAGCGCCCGCTCTTTCTCCCCGTCACTCCACACGCCTGGGAGTCCCTTTCTTTCTCTCCACAAGCACGTGTGTTGACTTCGTCGCACATGTGCATCTGCACAAGCGTTGAGCTCAGCAGAGCGTGTCTCTTGACACTTGATGTGCGTTGGCTGTGTCTGCGTGCTCCAGTGAAGAGAGAAACGGGAAATCATCTTGGTAGAGGCAACAAAGCAAAAGCGAGGCAGGATTGACATCTGCTCAACAGAGACGGATTCCCTGCGCTGACACAGTTCACAGTTACACGAGAAGCAATCTGAGCGGTCCATCGACCGGAGACGTGTTTCCCAAGAGGTCGTTTAGCGAGTGAACAGCAGTGTGCGCGACTTTCAGGAGTGTGCCTGGAAAGTGCCAGAATCACCAGAGCACCTGTGCAAAAGCTGCTGCCTCTGTGACCGCATTGAGGCACGTTCCCGTGTCTCCGAGTACATAAACGGCTCTTTCGCGTTCACTCCGAGGGAAACGGTCCGCTATTGCTTCTGTGCGTACAGACGCGATCCCCTTGTCTCTTGCGAACACAGGGAACTCTGTGCATCCAAATCTACCGGCTAAGGACGCGTCTGCATATGTTTTGGTGAACAATCGAGTGTGCGTGTTCTGACAGCTGCCTCTATGCAGACGTCTCCACAGAGCCACTTCTGAATGCCCCGCAGCCCAGGACTGAATGGATACACTAACAAGTGCACCGGTGTGAGCAACCACATATGCAGAAGGACGTCTTTCATCTCACAGAAGCGCGAACGTCTTGGCGTTCAAGCACATGGCAGAAACAAGGTGTGAACAGATGAGCTGCTGCTATTTTCTCCGTTCGGCATGCTTCGTTGTAGCTCTCTTGCCGGTCGCCGGCTTAGCGGCTTGCTTTGCGCGACTAGGACTGGGGAGAGAAGGAGATAGCGCCGGAAACCTTGCCTTTTGCCTTCTTCGGCGCTGGAACCTGGTTGCTGCGCCTTCTCTTTGTCCATGTGCACACACACGATTCCTCAGCGAAAACCATGCAGAAACCTTTCCACGAGCACCCAGGGATGTGCACCCAGCACCACGTGCACGCACACGCAGCTAGAGAAAAGCACCTACCTTTTCACACACTGATGCCTAAGCAAACGCGTGGCCACACACACGCACACATCCGCAAGCGCGCCTACTCCCATCTATTGAGGGAAAGACGGACGAGCAACGTCCTGACAGGCTTGAGGGGAAAAACGTCCGTTGATGGTTGGCGTACTGCACGCCCGCCTACGGGGCTGCAGGGGAATCCACATTTGGAAGGTACCTGAAGATGTGTGCCTGTTCTTGGAGCTCCGCTAGTAGGGTAGCAAAGACACTCGTAGGCAGTACTGAATGCTGCTCCGTGCTACTTCTCCTCCGGTGGCAAATGCTTCACAGTCGCCCGAGGAAAGAAGTTTAACAATCGATCTCCAAGAGAAACGAAACACATGATGCCATAAGGCGAAAGAATAGCAGGGCATCTCTTCACAAGCTTGTCCCTGATCTATAGCTGAGGGCAAACACTTGTGTGCTTGTGGGAGAGCCTGTGTCTTTCCTGGAAGCGTTTGGGAGTTTTGCTCAGACGCGTGTTTCCTCAAGTTCAAGAATCAAGATCTAGGATACCTGCAGACAGGTGCCTGTTTGTGTGGAGACAGTCTGTTTGAAACTGTGTTCCTCAGCGCCCGCTCTTTCTCCCCGTCGCTCCACACGCCTGGGAGTCCCTTTCTTTCTCTCCACAAGCACGTGTGTTGACTTCGTCGCACATGTGCATCTGCACAAGCGTTGAGCTCAGCAGAGTGTGTCTCTTGACACTTGATGTGCGTTGGCTGTGTCTGCGTGCTCCAGTGAAGAGAGAAACGGGAAATCATCTTGGTAGAGGCAACAAAGCAAAAGCGAGGCAGGATTGACATCTGCTCAACAGAGACGGATTCCCTGCGCTGACACAGTTCACAGTTACACGAGAAGCAATCTGAGCGGTCCATCGACCGGAGACGTGTTTCCCAAGAGGTCGTTTAGCGAGTGAACAGCAGTGTGCGCGACTTTCAGGAGTGTGCCTGGAAAGTGCCAGAATCACCAGAGCACCTGTGCAAAAGCTGCTGCCTCTGTGACCGCATTGAGGCACGTTCCCGTGTCTCCGAGTACATAGACGGCGCTTTCGCGTTCGCTCCGAGGGAAACGGTCCGCTATTGCTTCTGTGCGTACAGACGCGATTCCCTTGTCTCTTGCGAACACAGGGAACTCTGTGCATCCAAATCTACAGGCTAAGGACGCGTCTGCATATGTTTTGGTGAACAATCGAGTGTGCGTGTTCTGACAGCTGCCTCTATGCAGACGTCTCCACAGAGCCACTTCTGAATGCCCCGCAGCCCAGGACTGAATGGATACACTAACAAGTGCACCGGTGTGAGCAACCACATATGCAGAAGGACGTCTTTCATCTCACAGAAGCGCGAACGTCTTGGCGTTCAAGCACATGGCAGAAACAAGGTGTGAACAGATGAGCTGCTGCTATTTTCTCCGTTCGGCATGCTTCGTTGTAGCTCTCTTGCCGGTCGCCGGCTTAGCGGCTTGCTTTGCGCGACTAGGACTGGGGAGAGAAGGAGATAGCGCCGGAAACCTTGCCTTTTGCCTTCTTCGGCGCTGGAACCTGGTTGCTGCGCCTTCTCTTTGTCCATGTGCACACACACGATTCCTCAGCGAAAACCATGCAGAAACCTTTCCACGAGCACCCAGGGATGTGCACCCAGCACCACGTGCACGCACACGCAGCTAGAGAAAAGCACCTACCTTTTCACACACTGATGCCTAAGCAAACGCGTGGCCACACACACGCACACATCCGCAAGCGCGCCTACTCCCATCTATTGAGGGAAAGACGGACGAGCAACGTCCTGACAGGCTTGAGGGGAAAAACGTCCGTTGATGGTTGGCGTACTGCACGCCCGCCTACGGGGCTGCAGGGGAATCCACATTTGGAAGGTACCTGAAGATGTGTGCCTGTTCTTGGAGCTCCGCTAGTAGGGTAGCAAAGACACTCGTAGGCAGTACTGAATGCTGCTCCGTGCTACTTCTCCTCCGGTGGCAAATGCTTCACAGTCGCCCGAGGAAAGACGTTTAACAATCGATCTCCAAGAGAAACGAAACACATGATGCCATAAGGCGAAAGAATGGCAGGGCATCTCTTCACAAGCTTGTCCCTGATCTATAGCTGAGGGCAAACACTTGTGTGCTTGTGGGAGAGCCTGTGTCTTTCCTGGAAGCGTTTGGGAGTTTTGCTCAGACGCGTGTTTCCTCAAGTTCAAGAATCAAGATCTAGGATACCTGCAGACAGGTGCCTGTTTGTGTGGAGACAGTCTGTTTGAAACTGTGTTCCTCAGCGCCCGCTCTTTCTCCCCGTCGCTCCACACGCCTGGGAGTCCCTTTCTTTCTCTCCACAAGCACGTGTGTTGACTTCGTCGCACATGTGCATCTGCACAAGCGTTGAGCTCAGCAGAGCGTGTCTCTTGACACTTGATGTGCGTTGGCTGTGTCTGCGTGCTCCAGTGAAGAGAGAAACGGGAAATCATCTTGGTAGAGGCAACAAAGCAAAAGCGAGGCAGGATTGACATCTGCTCAACAGAGACGGATTCCCTGCGCTGACACAGTTCACAGTTACACGAGAAGCAATCTGAGCGGTCCATCGACCGGAGACGTGTTTCCCAAGAGGTCGTTTAGCGAGTGAACAGCAGTGTGCGCGACTTTCAGGAGTGTGCCTGGAAAGTGCCAGAATCACCAGAGCACCTGTGCAAAAGCTGCTGCCTCTGTGACCGCATTGAGGCACGTTCCCGTGTCTCCGAGTACATAGACGGCTCTTTCGCGTTCACTCCGAGGGAAACGGTCCGCTATTGCTTCTGTGCGTACAGACGCGATTCCCTTGTCTCTTGCGAACACAGGGAACTCTGTGCATCCAAATCTACCGGCTAAGGACGCGTCTGCATATGTTTTGGTGAACAATCGAGTGTGCGTGTTCTGACAGCTGCCTCTATGCAGACGTCTCCACAGAGCCACTTCTGAATGCCCCGCAGCCCAGGACTGAATGGATACACTAACAAGTGCACCGGTGTGAGCAACCACATATGCAGAAGGACGTCTTTCATCTCACAGAAGCGCGAACGTCTTGGCGTTCAAGCACATGGCAGAAACAAGGTGTGAACAGATGAGCTGCTGCTATTTTCTCCGTTCGGCATGCTTCGTTGTAGCTCTCTTGCCGGTCGCCGGCTTAGCGGCTTGCTTTGCGCGACTAGGACTGGGGAGTGAAGGAGATAGCGCCGGAAACCTTGCCTTTTGCCTTCTTCGGCGCTGGAACCTGGTTGCTGCGCCTTCTCTTTGTCCATGTGCACACACACGATTCCTCAGCGAAAACCATGCAGAAACCTTACCTCGAGCACCCAGGGATGTGCACCCAGCACCACGTGCACGCACACGCAGCTAGAGAAAAGCACCTACCTTTTCACACACTGATGCCTAAGCAAACGCGTGGCCACACACACGCACACATCCGCAAGCGCGCCTACTCCCATCTATTGAGGGAAAGACGGACGAGCAACGTCCTGACAGGCTTGAGGGGAAAAACGTCCGTTGATGGTTGGCGTACTGCACGCCCGCCTACGGGGCTGCAGGGGAATCCACATTTGGAAGGTACCTGAAGATGTGTGCCTGTTCTTGGAGCTCCGCTAGTAGGGTAGCAAAGACACTCGTAGGCAGTACTGAATGCTGCTCCGTGCTACTTCTCCTCCGCTGGCAAATGCTTCACAGTCGCCCGAGGAAAGACGTTTAACAATCGATCTCCAAGAGAAACGAAACACATGATGCCATAAGGCGAAAGAATAGCAGGGCATCTCTTCACAAGCTTGTCCCTGATGTATAGCTGAGGGCAAACACTTGTGTGCTTGTGGGAGAGCCTGTGTCTTTCCTGGAAGCGTTTGGGAGTTTTGCTCAGACGCGTGTTTCCTCAAGTTCAAGAATCAAGATCTAGGATACCTGCAGACAGGTGCCTGTTTGTGTGGAGACAGTCTGTTTGAAACTGTGTTCCTCAGCGCCCGCTCTTTCTCCCCGTCGCTCCACACGCCTGGGAGTCCCTTTCTTTCTCTCCACAAGCACGTGTGTTGACTTCGTCGCACATGTGCATCTGCACAAGCGTTGAGCTCAGCAGAGCGTGTCTCTTGACACTTGATGTGCGTTGGCTGTGTCTGCCTGCTCCAGTGAAGAGAGAAACGGGAAATCATCTTGGTAGAGGCAACAAAGCAAAAGCGAGGCAGGATTGACATCTGCTCAACAGAGACGGATTCCCTGCGCTGACACAGTTCACAGTTACACGAGAAGCAATCTGAGCGGTCCATCGACCGGAGACGTGTTTCCCAAGAGGTCGTTTAGCGAGTGAACAGCAGTGTGCGCGACTTTCAGGAGTGTGCGTGGAAAGTGCCAGAATCACCAGAGCACCTGTGCAAAAGCTGCTGCCTCTGTGACCGCATTGAGGCACGTTCCCGTGTCTCCGAGTACATAGACGGCTCTTTCGCGTTCACTCCGAGGGAAACGGTCCGCTATTGCTTCTGTGCGTACAGACGCGATCCCCTTGTCTCTTGCGAACACAGGGAACTCTGTGCATCCAAATCTACCGGCTAAGGACGCGTCTGCATATGTTTTGGTGAACAATCGAGTGTGCGTGTTCTGACAGCTGCCTCTATGCAGACGTCTCCACAGAGCCACTTCTGAATGCCCCGCAGCCCAGGACTGAATGGATACACTAACAAGTGCACCGGTGTGAGCAACCACATATGCAGAAGGACGTCTTTCATCTCACAGAAGCGCGAACGTCTTGGCGTTCAAGCACATGGCAGAAACAAGGTGTGAACAGATGAGCTGCTGCTATTTTCTCCGTTCGGCATGCTTCGTTGTAGCTCTCTTGCCGGTCGCCGGCTTAGCGGCTTGCTTTGCGCCACTAGGACTGGGGAGTGAAGGAGATAGCGCCGGAAACCTTGCCTTTTGCCTTCTTCGGCGCTGGAACCTGGTTGCTGCGCCTTCTCTTTGTCCATGTGCACACACACGATTCCTCAGCGAAAACCATGCAGAAACCTTACCTCGAGCACCCAGGGATGTGCACCCAGCACCACGTGCACGCACACGCAGCTAGAGAAAAGCACCTACCTTTTCACACACTGATGCCTAAGCAAACGCGTGGCCACACACACGCACACATCCGCAAGCGCGCCTACTCCCATCTATTGAGGGAAAGACGGACGAGCAACGTCCTGACAGGCTTGAGGGGAAAAACGTCCGTTGATGGTTGGCGTACTGCACGCCCGCCTACGGGGCTGCAGGGGAATCCACATTTGGAAGGTACCTGAAGATGTGTGCCTGTTCTTGGAGCTCCGCTAGTAGGGTAGCAAAGACACTCGTAGGCAGTACTGAATGCTGCTCCGTGCTACTTCTCCTCCGCTGGCAAATGCTTCACAGTCGCCCGAGGAAAGACGTTTAACAATCGATCTCCAAGAGAAACGAAACACATGATGCCATAAGGCGAAAGAATGGCAGGGCATCTCTTCACAAGCTTGTCCCTGATCTATAGCTGAGGGCAAACACTTGTGTGCTTGTGGGAGAGCCTGTGTCTTTCCTGGAAGCGTTTGGGAGTTTTGCTCAGACGCGTGTTTCCTCAAGTTCAAGAATCAAGATCTAGGATACCTGCAGACAGGTGCCTGTTTGTGTGGAGACAGTCTGTTTGAAACTGTGTTCCTCAGCGCCCGCTCTTTCTCCCCGTCGCTCCACACGCCTGGGAGTCCCTTTCTTTCTCTCCACAAGCACGTGTGTTGACTTCGTCGCACATGTGCATCTGCACAAGCGTTGAGCTCAGCAGAGTGTGTCTCTTGACACTTGATGTGCGTTGGCTGTGTCTGCGTGCTCCAGTGAAGAGAGAAACGGGAAATCATCTTGGTAGAGGCAACAAAGCAAAAGCGAGGCAGGATTGACATCTGCTCAACAGAGACGGATTCCCTGCGCTGACACAGTTCACAGTTACACGAGAAGCAATCTGAGCGGTCCATCGACCGGAGACGTGTTTCCCAAGAGGTCGTTTAGCGAGTGAACAGCAGTGTGCGCGACTTTCAGGAGTGTGCGTGGAAAGTGCCAGAATCACCAGAGCACCTGTGCAAAAGCTGCTGCCTCTGTGACCGCATTGAGGCACGTTCCCGTGTCTCCGAGTACATAGACGGCTATTTCGCGTTCGCTCCGAGGGAAACGGTCCGCTATTGCTTCTGTGCGTACAGACGCGATTCCCTTGTCTCTTGTGAACACAGGGAACTCTGTGCATCCAAATCTACCGGCTAAGGACGCGTCTGCATATGTTTTGGTGAACAATCGAGTGTGCGTGTTCTGACAGCTGCCTCTATGCAGACGTCTCCACAGAGCCACTTCTGAATGCCCCGCAGCCCAGGACTGAATGGATACACTAACAAGTGCACCGGTGTGAGCAACCACATATGCAGAAGGACGTCTTTCATCTCACAGAAGCGCGAACGTCTTGGCGTTCAAGCACATGGCAGAAACAAGGTGTGAACAGATGAGCTGCTGCTATTTTCTCCGTTCGGCATGCTTCGTTGTAGCTCTCTTGCCGGTCGCCGGCTTAGCGGCTTGCTTTGCGCGACTAGGACTGGGGAGTGAAGGAGATAGCGCCGGAAACCTTGCCTTTTGCCTTCTTCGGCGCTGGAACCTGGTTGCTGCGCCTTCTCTTTGTCCATGTGCACACACACGATTCCTCAGCGAAAACCATGCAGAAACCTTACCTCGAGCACCCAGGGATGTGCACCCAGCACCACGTGCACGCACACGCAGCTAGAGAAAAGCACCTACCTTTTCACACACTGATGCCTAAGCAAACGCGTGGCCACACACACGCACACATCCGCAAGCGCGCCTACTCCCATCTATTGAGGGAAAGACGGACGAGCAACGTCCTGACAGGCTTGAGGGGAAAAACGTCCGTTGATGGTTGGCGTACTGCACGCCCGCCTACGGGGCTGCAGGGGAATCCACATTTGGAAGGTACCTGAAGATGTGTGCCTGTTCTTGGAGCTCCGCTAGTAGGGTAGCAAAGACACTCGTAGGCAGTACTGAATGCTGCTCCGTGCTACTTCTCCTCCGCTGGCAAATGCTTCACAGTCGCCCGAGGAAAGACGTTTAACAATCGATCTCCAAGAGAAACGAAACACATGATGCCATAAGGCGAAAGAATAGCAGGGCATCTCTTCACAAGCTTGTCCCTGATGTATAGCTGAGGGCAAACACTTGTGTGCTTGTGGGAGAGCCTGTGTCTTTCCTGGAAGCGTTTGGGAGTTTTGCTCAGACGCGTGTTTCCTCAAGTTCAAGAATCAAGATCTAGGATACCTGCAGACAGGTGCCTGTTTGTGTGGAGACAGTCTGTTTGAAACTGTGTTCCTCAGCGCCCGCTCTTTCTCCCCGTCGCTCCACACGCCTGGGAGTCCCTTTCTTTCTCTCCACAAGCACGTGTGTTGACTTCGTCGCACATGTGCATCTGCACAAGCGTTGAGCTCAGCAGAGCGTGTCTCTTGACACTTGATGTGCGTTGGCTGTGTCTGCCTGCTCCAGTGAAGAGAGAAACGGGAAATCATCTTGGTAGAGGCAACAAAGCAAAAGCGAGGCAGGATTGACATCTGCTCAACAGAGACGGATTCCCTGCGCTGACACAGTTCACAGTTACACGAGAAGCAATCTGAGCGGTCCATCGACCGGAGACGTGTTTCCCAAGAGGTCGTTTAGCGAGTGAACAGCAGTGTGCGCGACTTTCAGGAGTGTGCGTGGAAAGTGCCAGAATCACCAGAGCATCTGTGCAAAAGCTGCTGCCTCTGTGACCGCATTGAGGCACGTTCCCGTGTCTGCGAGTATATAGACGGCTCTTTCGCGTTCGCTCCGAGGGAAACGGTCCGCTATTGCTTCTGTGCGTACAGACGCGATTCCCTTGTCTCTTGCGAACACAGGGAACTCTGTGCATCCAAATCTACAGGCTAAGGACGCGTCTGCATATGTTTTGGTGAACAATCGAGTGTGCGTGTTCTGACAGCTGCCTCTATGCAGACGTCTCCACAGAGCCACTTCTGAATGCCCCGCAGCCCAGGACTGAATGGATACACTAACAAGTGCACCGGTGTGAGCAACCACATATGCAGAAGGACGTCTTTCATCTCACAGAAGCGCGAACGTCTTGGCGTTCAAGCACATGGCAGAAACAAGGTGTGAACAGATGAGCTGCTGCTATTTTCTCCGTTCGGCATGCTTCGTTGTAGCTCTCTTGCCGGTCGCCGGCTTAGCGGCTTGCTTTGCGCGACTAGGACTGGGGAGTGAAGGAGATAGCGCCGGAAACCTTGCCTTTTGCCTTCTTCGGCGCTGGAACCTGGTTGCTGCGCCTTCTCTTTGTCCATGTGCACACACACGATTCCTCAGCGAAAACCATGCAGAAACCTTTCCACGAGCACCCAGGGATGTGCACCCAGCACCACGTGCACGCACACGCAGCTAGAGAAAAGCACCTACCTTTTCACACACTGATGCCTAAGCAAACGCGTGGCCACACACACGCACACATCCGCAAGCGCGCCTACTCCCATCTATTGAGGGAAAGACGGACGAGCAACGTCCTGACAGGCTTGAGGGGAAAAACGTCCGTTGATGGTTGGCGTACTGCACGCCCGCCTACGGGGCTGCAGGGGAATCCACATTTGGAAGGTACCTGAAGATGTGTGCCTGTTCTTGGAGCTCCGCTAGTAGGGTAGCAAAGACACTCGTAGGCAGTACTGAATGCTGCTCCGTGCTACTTCTCCTCCGGTGGCAAATGCTTCACAGTCGCCCGAGGAAAGAAGTTTAACAATCGATCTCCAAGAGAAACGAAACACATGATGCCATAAGGCGAAAGAATGGCAGGGCATCTCTTCACAAGCTTGTCCCTGATCTATAGCTGAGGGCAAACACTTGTGTGCTTGTGGGAGAGCCTGTGTCTTTCCTGGAAGCGTTTGGGAGTTTTGCTCAGACGCGTGTTTCCTCAAGTTCAAGAATCAAGATCTAGGATACCTGCAGACAGGTGCCTGTTTGTGTGGAGACAGTCTGTTTGAAACTGTGTTCCTCAGCGCCCGCTCTTTCTCCCCGTCGCTCCACACGCCTGGGAGTCCCTTTCTTTCTCTCCACAAGCGCGTGTGTTGACTTCGTCGCACATGTGCATCTGCACAAGCGTTGAGCTCAGCAGAGCGTGTCTCTTGACACTTGATGTGCGTTGGCTGTGTCTGCGTGCTCCAGTGAAGAGAGAAACGGGAAATCATCTTGGTAGAGGCAACAAAGCAAAAGCGAGGCAGGATTGACATCTGCTCAACAGAGACGGATTCCCTGCGCTGACACAGTTCACAGTTACACGAGAAGCAATCTGAGCGGTCCATCGACCGGAGACGTGTTTCCCAAGAGGTCGTTTAGCGAGTGAACAGCAGTGTGCGCGACTTTCAGGAGTGTGCGTGGAAAGTGCCAGAATCACCAGAGCACCTGTGCAAAAGCTGCTGCCTCTGTGACCGCATTGAGGCACGTTCCCGTGTCTCCGAGTACATAGACGGCTATTTCGCGTTCGCTCCGAGGGAAACGGTCCGCTATTGCTTCTGTGCGTACAGACGCGATTCCCTTGTCTCTTGTGAACACAGGGAACTCTGTGCATCCAAATCTACCGGCTAAGGACGCGTCTGCATATGTTTTGGTGAACAATCGAGTGTGCGTGTTCTGACAGCTGCCTCTATGCAGACGTCTCCACAGAGCCACTTCTGAATGCCCCGCAGCCCAGGACTGAATGGATACACTAACAAGTGCACCGGTGTGAGCAACCACATATGCAGAAGGACGTCTTTCATCTCACAGAAGCGCGAACGTCTTGGCGTTCAAGCACATGGCAGAAACAAGGTGTGAACAGATGAGCTGCTGCTATTTTCTCCGTTCGGCATGCTTCGTTGTAGCTCTCTTGCCGGTCGCCGGCTTAGCGGCTTGCTTTGCGCGACTAGGACTGGGGAGTGAAGGAGATAGCGCCGGAAACCTTGCCTTTTGCCTTCTTCGGCGCTGGAACCTGGTTGCTGCGCCTTCTCTTTGTCCATGTGCACACACACGATTCCTCAGCGAAAACCATGCAGAAACCTTACCTCGAGCACCCAGGGATGTGCACCCAGCACCACGTGCACGCACACGCAGCTAGAGAAAAGCACCTACCTTTTCACACACTGATGCCTAAGCAAACGCGTGGCCACACACACGCACACATCCGCAAGCGCGCCTACTCCCATCTATTGAGGGAAAGACGGACGAGCAACGTCCTGACAGGCTTGAGGGGAAAAACGTCCGTTGATGGTTGGCGTACTGCACGCCCGCCTACGGGGCTGCAGGGGAATCCACATTTGGAAGGTACCTGAAGATGTGTGCCTGTTCTTGGAGCTCCGCTAGTAGGGTAGCAAAGACACTCGTAGGCAGTACTGAATGCTGCTCCGTGCTACTTCTCCTCCGCTGGCAAATGCTTCACAGTCGCCCGAGGAAAGACGTTTAACAATCGATCTCCAAGAGAAACGAAACACATGATGCCATAAGGCGAAAGAATAGCAGGGCATCTCTTCACAAGCTTGTCCCTGATGTATAGCTGAGGGCAAACACTTGTGTGCTTGTGGGAGAGCCTGTGTCTTTCCTGGAAGCGTTTGGGAGTTTTGCTCAGACGCGTGTTTCCTCAAGTTCAAGAATCAAGATCTAGGATACCTGCAGACAGGTGCCTGTTTGTGTGGAGACAGTCTGTTTGAAACTGTGTTCCTCAGCGCCCGCTCTTTCTCCCCGTCGCTCCACACGCCTGGGAGTCCCTTTCTTTCTCTCCACAAGCACGTGTGTTGACTTCGTCGCACATGTGCATCTGCACAAGCGTTGAGCTCAGCAGAGCGTGTCTCTTGACACTTGATGTGCGTTGGCTGTGTCTGCCTGCTCCAGTGAAGAGAGAAACGGGAAATCATCTTGGTAGAGGCAACAAAGCAAAAGCGAGGCAGGATTGACATCTGCTCAACAGAGACGGATTCCCTGCGCTGACACAGTTCACAGTTACACGAGAAGCAATCTGAGCGGTCCATCGACCGGAGACGTGTTTCCCAAGAGGTCGTTTAGCGAGTGAACAGCAGTGTGCGCGACTTTCAGGAGTGTGCGTGGAAAGTGCCAGAATCACCAGAGCATCTGTGCAAAAGCTGCTGCCTCTGTGACCGCATTGAGGCACGTTCCCGTGTCTGCGAGTATATAGACGGCTCTTTCGCGTTCGCTCCGAGGGAAACGGTCCGCTATTGCTTCTGTGCGTACAGACGCGATTCCCTTGTCTCTTGCGAACACAGGGAACTCTGTGCATCCAAATCTACAGGCTAAGGACGCGTCTGCATATGTTTTGGTGAACAATCGAGTGTGCGTGTTCTGACAGCTGCCTCTATGCAGACGTCTCCACAGAGCCACTTCTGAATGCCCCGCAGCCCAGGACTGAATGGATACACTAACAAGTGCACCGGTGTGAGCAACCACATATGCAGAAGGACGTCTTTCATCTCACAGAAGCGCGAACGTCTTGGCGTTCAAGCACATGGCAGAAACAAGGTGTGAACAGATGAGCTGCTGCTATTTTCTCCGTTCGGCATGCTTCGTTGTAGCTCTCTTGCCGGTCGCCGGCTTAGCGGCTTGCTTTGCGCGACTAGGACTGGGGAGTGAAGGAGATAGCGCCGGAAACCTTGCCTTTTGCCTTCTTCGGCGCTGGAACCTGGTTGCTGCGCCTTCTCTTTGTCCATGTGCACACACACGATTCCTCAGCGAAAACCATGCAGAAACCTTTCCACGAGCACCCAGGGATGTGCACCCAGCACCACGTGCACGCACACGCAGCTAGAGAAAAGCACCTACCTTTTCACACACTGATGCCTAAGCAAACGCGTGGCCACACACACGCACACATCCGCAAGCGCGCCTACTCCCATCTATTGAGGGAAAGACGGACGAGCAACGTCCTGACAGGCTTGAGGGGAAAAACGTCCGTTGATGGTTGGCGTACTGCACGCCCGCCTACGGGGCTGCAGGGGAATCCACATTTGGAAGGTACCTGAAGATGTGTGCCTGTTCTTGGAGCTCCGCTAGTAGGGTAGCAAAGACACTCGTAGGCAGTACTGAATGCTGCTCCGTGCTACTTCTCCTCCGGTGGCAAATGCTTCACAGTCGCCCGAGGAAAGAAGTTTAACAATCGATCTCCAAGAGAAACGAAACACATGATGCCATAAGGCGAAAGAATGGCAGGGCATCTCTTCACAAGCTTGTCCCTGATCTATAGCTGAGGGCAAACACTTGTGTGCTTGTGGGAGAGCCTGTGTCTTTCCTGGAAGCGTTTGGGAGTTTTGCTCAGACGCGTGTTTCCTCAAGTTCAAGAATCAAGATCTAGGATACCTGCAGACAGGTGCCTGTTTGTGTGGAGACAGTCTGTTTGAAACTGTGTTCCTCAGCGCCCGCTCTTTCTCCCCGTCGCTCCACACGCCTGGGAGTCCCTTTCTTTCTCTCCACAAGCGCGTGTGTTGACTTCGTCGCACATGTGCATCTGCACAAGCGTTGAGCTCAGCAGAGCGTGTCTCTTGACACTTGATGTGCGTTGGCTGTGTCTGCGTGCTCCAGTGAAGAGAGAAACGGGAAATCATCTTGGTAGAGGCAACAAAGCAAAAGCGAGGCAGGATTGACATCTGCTCAACAGAGACGGATTCCCTGCGCTGACACAGTTCACAGTTACACGAGAAGCAATCTGAGCGGTCCATCGACCGGAGACGTGTTTCCCAAGAGGTCGTTTAGCGAGTGAACAGCAGTGTGCGCGACTTTCAGGAGTGTGCGTGGAAAGTGCCAGAATCACCAGAGCACCTGTGCAAAAGCTGCTGCCTCTGTGACCGCATTGAGGCACGTTCCCGTGTCTCCGAGTACATAGACGGCTATTTCGCGTTCGCTCCGAGGGAAACGGTCCGCTATTGCTTCTGTGCGTACAGACGCGATTCCCTTGTCTCTTGTGAACACAGGGAACTCTGTGCATCCAAATCTACCGGCTAAGGACGCGTCTGCATATGTTTTGGTGAACAATCGAGTGTGCGTGTTCTGACAGCTGCCTCTATGCAGACGTCTCCACAGAGCCACTTCTGAATGCCCCGCAGCCCAGGACTGAATGGATACACTAACAAGTGCACCGGTGTGAGCAACCACATATGCAGAAGGACGTCTTTCATCTCACAGAAGCGCGAACGTCTTGGCGTTCAAGCACATGGCAGAAACAAGGTGTGAACAGATGAGCTGCTGCTATTTTCTCCGTTCGGCATGCTTCGTTGTAGCTCTCTTGCCGGTCGCCGGCTTAGCGGCTTGCTTTGCGCGACTAGGACTGGGGAGTGAAGGAGATAGCGCCGGAAACCTTGCCTTTTGCCTTCTTCGGCGCTGGAACCTGGTTGCTGCGCCTTCTCTTTGTCCATGTGCACACACACGATTCCTCAGCGAAAACCATGCAGAAACCTTACCTCGAGCACCCAGGGATGTGCACCCAGCACCACGTGCACGCACACGCAGCTAGAGAAAAGCACCTACCTTTTCACACACTGATGCCTAAGCAAACGCGTGGCCACACACACGCACACATCCGCAAGCGCGCCTACTCCCATCTATTGAGGGAAAGACGGACGAGCAACGTCCTGACAGGCTTGAGGGGAAAAACGTCCGTTGATGGTTGGCGTACTGCACGCCCGCCTACGGGGCTGCAGGGGAATCCACATTTGGAAGGTACCTGAAGATGTGTGCCTGTTCTTGGAGCTCCGCTAGTAGGGTAGCAAAGACACTCGTAGGCAGTACTGAATGCTGCTCCGTGCTACTTCTCCTCCGCTGGCAAATGCTTCACAGTCGCCCGAGGAAAGACGTTTAACAATCGATCTCCAAGAGAAACGAAACACATGATGCCATAAGGCGAAAGAATAGCAGGGCATCTCTTCACAAGCTTGTCCCTGATGTATAGCTGAGGGCAAACACTTGTGTGCTTGTGGGAGAGCCTGTGTCTTTCCTGGAAGCGTTTGGGAGTTTTGCTCAGACGCGTGTTTCCTCAAGTTCAAGAATCAAGATCTAGGATACCTGCAGACAGGTGCCTGTTTGTGTGGAGACAGTCTGTTTGAAACTGTGTTCCTCAGCGCCCGCTCTTTCTCCCCGTCGCTCCACACGCCTGGGAGTCCCTTTCTTTCTCTCCACAAGCACGTGTGTTGACTTCGTCGCACATGTGCATCTGCACAAGCGTTGAGCTCAGCAGAGCGTGTCTCTTGACACTTGATGTGCGTTGGCTGTGTCTGCCTGCTCCAGTGAAGAGAGAAACGGGAAATCATCTTGGTAGAGGCAACAAAGCAAAAGCGAGGCAGGATTGACATCTGCTCAACAGAGACGGATTCCCTGCGCTGACACAGTTCACAGTTACACGAGAAGCAATCTGAGCGGTCCATCGACCGGAGACGTGTTTCCCAAGAGGTCGTTTAGCGAGTGAACAGCAGTGTGCGCGACTTTCAGGAGTGTGCGTGGAAAGTGCCAGAATCACCAGAGCATCTGTGCAAAAGCTGCTGCCTCTGTGACCGCATTGAGGCACGTTCCCGTGTCTGCGAGTATATAGACGGCTCTTTCGCGTTCGCTCCGAGGGAAACGGTCCGCTATTGCTTCTGTGCGTACAGACGCGATTCCCTTGTCTCTTGCGAACACAGGGAACTCTGTGCATCCAAATCTACAGGCTAAGGACGCGTCTGCATATGTTTTGGTGAACAATCGAGTGTGCGTGTTCTGACAGCTGCCTCTATGCAGACGTCTCCACAGAGCCACTTCTGAATGCCCCGCAGCCCAGGACTGAATGGATACACTAACAAGTGCACCGGTGTGAGCAACCACATATGCAGAAGGACGTCTTTCATCTCACAGAAGCGCGAACGTCTTGGCGTTCAAGCACATGGCAGAAACAAGGTGTGAACAGATGAGCTGCTGCTATTTTCTCCGTTCGGCATGCTTCGTTGTAGCTCTCTTGCCGGTCGCCGGCTTAGCGGCTTGCTTTGCGCGACTAGGACTGGGGAGTGAAGGAGATAGCGCCGGAAACCTTGCCTTTTGCCTTCTTCGGCGCTGGAACCTGGTTGCTGCGCCTTCTCTTTGTCCATGTGCACACACACGATTCCTCAGCGAAAACCATGCAGAAACCTTTCCACGAGCACCCAGGGATGTGCACCCAGCACCACGTGCACGCACACGCAGCTAGAGAAAAGCACCTACCTTTTCACACACTGATGCCTAAGCAAACGCGTGGCCACACACACGCACACATCCGCAAGCGCGCCTACTCCCATCTATTGAGGGAAAGACGGACGAGCAACGTCCTGACAGGCTTGAGGGGAAAAACGTCCGTTGATGGTTGGCGTACTGCACGCCCGCCTACGGGGCTGCAGGGGAATCCACATTTGGAAGGTACCTGAAGATGTGTGCCTGTTCTTGGAGCTCCGCTAGTAGGGTAGCAAAGACACTCGTAGGCAGTACTGAATGCTGCTCCGTGCTACTTCTCCTCCGGTGGCAAATGCTTCACAGTCGCCCGAGGAAAGAAGTTTAACAATCGATCTCCAAGAGAAACGAAACACATGATGCCATAAGGCGAAAGAATGGCAGGGCATCTCTTCACAAGCTTGTCCCTGATCTATAGCTGAGGGCAAACACTTGTGTGCTTGTGGGAGAGCCTGTGTCTTTCCTGGAAGCGTTTGGGAGTTTTGCTCAGACGCGTGTTTCCTCAAGTTCAAGAATCAAGATCTAGGATACCTGCAGACAGGTGCCTGTTTGTGTGGAGACAGTCTGTTTGAAACTGTGTTCCTCAGCGCCCGCTCTTTCTCCCCGTCGCTCCACACGCCTGGGAGTCCCTTTCTTTCTCTCCACAAGCGCGTGTGTTGACTTCGTCGCACATGTGCATCTGCACAAGCGTTGAGCTCAGCAGAGCGTGTCTCTTGACACTTGATGTGCGTTGGCTGTGTCTGCGTGCTCCAGTGAAGAGAGAAACGGGAAATCATCTTGGTAGAGGCAACAAAGCAAAAGCGAGGCAGGATTGACATCTGCTCAACAGAGACGGATTCCCTGCGCTGACACAGTTCACAGTTACACGAGAAGCAATCTGAGCGGTCCATCGACCGGAGACGTGTTTCCCAAGAGGTCGTTTAGCGAGTGAACAGCAGTGTGCGCGACTTTCAGGAGTGTGCCTGGAAAGTGCCAGAATCACCAGAGCATCTGTGCAAAAGCTGCTGCCTCTGTGACCGCATTGAGGCACGTTCCCGTGTCTCCGAGTACATAGACGGCTCTTTCGCGTTCACTCCGAGGGAAACGGTCCGCTATTGCTTCTGTGCGTACAGACGCGATTCCCTTGTCTCTTGCGAACACAGGGAACTCTGTGCATCCAAATCTACCGGCTAAGGACGCGTCTGCATATGTTTTGGTGAACAATCGAGTGTGCGTGTTCTGACAGCTGCCTCTATGCAGACGTCTCCACAGAGCCACTTCTGAATGCCCCGCAGCCCAGGACTGAATGGATACACTAACAAGTGCACCGGTGTGAGCAACCACATATGCAGAAGGACGTCTTTCATCTCACAGAAGCGCGAACGTCTTGGCGTTCAAGCACATGGCAGAAACAAGGTGTGAACAGATGAGCTGCTGCTATTTTCTCCGTTCGGCATGCTTCGTTGTAGCTCTCTTGCCGGTCGCCGGCTTAGCGGCTTGCTTTGCGCGACTAGGACTGGGGAGTGAAGGAGATAGCGCCGGAAACCTTGCCTTTTGCCTTCTTCGGCGCTGGAACCTGGTTGCTGCGCCTTCTCTTTGTCCATGTGCACACACACGATTCCTCAGCGAAAACCATGCAGAAACCTTACCTCGAGCACCCAGGGATGTGCACCCAGCACCACGTGCACGCACACGCAGCTAGAGAAAAGCACCTACCTTTTCACACACTGATGCCTAAGCAAACGCGTGGCCACACACACGCACACATCCGCAAGCGCGCCTACTCCCATCTATTGAGGGAAAGACGGACGAGCAACGTCCTGACAGGCTTGAGGGGAAAAACGTCCGTTGATGGTTGGCGTACTGCACGCCCGCCTACGGGGCTGCAGGGGAATCCACATTTGGAAGGTACCTGAAGATGTGTGCCTGTTCTTGGAGCTCCGCTAGTAGGGTAGCAAAGACACTCGTAGGCAGTACTGAATGCTGCTCCGTGCTACTTCTCCTCCGCTGGCAAATGCTTCACAGTCGCCCGAGGAAAGACGTTTAACAATCGATCTCCAAGAGAAACGAAACACATGATGCCATAAGGCGAAAGAATAGCAGGGCATCTCTTCACAAGCTTGTCCCTGATGTATGGCTGAGGGCAAACACTTGTGTGCTTGTGGGAGAGCCTGTGTCTTTCCTGGAAGCGTTTGGGAGTTTTGCTCAGACGCGTGTTTCCTCAAGTTCAAGAATCAAGATCTAGGATACCTGCAGACAGGTGCCTGTTTGTGTGGAGACAGTCTGTTTGAAACTGTGTTCCTCAGCGCCCGCTCTTTCTCCCCGTCGCTCCACACGCCTGGGAGTCCCTTTCTTTCTCTCCACAAGCACGTGTGTTGACTTCGTCGCACATGTGCATCTGCACAAGCGTTGAGCTCAGCAGAGCGTGTCTCTTGACACTTGATGTGCGTTGGCTGTGTCTGCCTGCTCCAGTGAAGAGAGAAACGGGAAATCATCTTGGTAGAGGCAACAAAGCAAAAGCGAGGCAGGATTGACATCTGCTCAACAGAGACGGATTCCCTGCGCTGACACAGTTCACAGTTACACGAGAAGCAATCTGAGCGGTCCATCGACCGGAGACGTGTTTCCCAAGAGGTCGTTTAGCGAGTGAACAGCAGTGTGCGCGACTTTCAGGAGTGTGCCTGGAAAGTGCCAGAATCACCAGAGCATCTGTGCAAAAGCTGCTGCCTCTGTGACCGCATTGAGGCACGTTCCCGTGTCTGCGAGTATATAGACGGCTCTTTCGCGTTCGCTCCGAGGGAAACGGTCCGCTATTGCTTCTGTGCGTACAGACGCGATTCCCTTGTCTCTTGCGAACACAGGGAACTCTGTGCATCCAAATCTACAGGCTAAGGACGCGTCTGCATATGTTTTGGTGAACAATCGAGTGTGCGTGTTCTGACAGCTGCCTCTATGCAGACGTCTCCACAGAGCCACTTCTGAATGCCCCGCAGCCCAGGACTGAATGGATACACTAACAAGTGCACCGGTGTGAGCAACCACATATGCAGAAGGACGTCTTTCATCTCACAGAAGCGCGAACGTCTTGGCGTTCAAGCACATGGCAGAAACAAGGTGTGAACAGATGAGCTGCTGCTATTTTCTCCGTTCGGCATGCTTCGTTGTAGCTCTCTTGCCGGTCGCCGGCTTAGCGGCTTGCTTTGCGCGACTAGGACTGGGGAGTGAAGGAGATAGCGCCGGAAACCTTGCCTTTTGCCTTCTTCGGCGCTGGAACCTGGTTGCTGCGCCTTCTCTTTGTCCATGTGCACACACACGATTCCTCAGCGAAAACCATGCAGAAACCTTACCTCGAGCACCCAGGGATGTGCACCCAGCACCACGTGCACGCACACGCAGCTAGAGAAAAGCACCTACCTTTTCACACACTGATGCCTAAGCAAACGCGTGGCCACACACACGCACACATCCGCAAGCGCGCCTACTCCCATCTATTGAGGGAAAGACGGACGAGCAACGTCCTGACAGGCTTGAGGGGAAAAACGTCCGTTGATGGTTGGCGTACTGCACGCCCGCCTACGGGGCTGCAGGGGAATCCACATTTGGAAGGTACCTGAAGATGTGTGCCTGTTCTTGGAGCTCCGCTAGTAGGGTAGCAAAGACACTCGTAGGCAGTACTGAATGCTGCTCCGTGCTACTTCTCCTCCGGTGGCAAATGCTTCACAGTCGCCCGAGGAAAGAAGTTTAACAATCGATCTCCAAGAGAAACGAAACACATGATGCCATAAGGCGAAAGAATGGCAGGGCATCTCTTCACAAGCTTGTCCCTGATCTATAGCTGAGGGCAAACACTTGTGTGCTTGTGGGAGAGCCTGTGTCTTTCCTGGAAGCGTTTGGGAGTTTTGCTCAGACGCGTGTTTCCTCAAGTTCAAGAATCAAGATCTAGGATACCTGCAGACAGGTGCCTGTTTGTGTGGAGACAGTCTGTTTGAAACTGTGTTCCTCAGCGCCCGCTCTTTCTCCCCGTCGCTCCACACGCCTGGGAGTCCCTTTCTTTCTCTCCACAAGCGCGTGTGTTGACTTCGTCGCACATGTGCATCTGCACAAGCGTTGAGCTCAGCAGAGTGTGTCTCTTGACACTTGATGTGCGTTGGCTGTGTCTGCGTGCTCCAGTGAAGAGAGAAACGGGAAATCATCTTGGTAGAGGCAACAAAGCAAAAGCGAGGCAGGATTGACATCTGCTCAACAGAGACGGATTCCCTGCGCTGACACAGTTCACAGTTACACGAGAAGCAATCTGAGCGGTCCATCGACCGGAGACGTGTTTCCCAAGAGGTCGTTTAGCGAGTGAACAGCAGTGTGCGCGACTTTCAGGAGTGTGCCTGGAAAGTGCCAGAATCACCAGAGCATCTGTGCAAAAGCTGCTGCCTCTGTGACCGCATTGAGGCACGTTCCCGTGTCTGCGAGTATATAGACGGCTCTTTCGCGTTCGCTCCGAGGGAAACGGTCCGCTATTGCTTCTGTGCGTACAGACGCGATTCCCTTGTCTCTTGCGAACACAGGGAACTCTGTGCATCCAAATCTACAGGCTAAGGACGCGTCTGCATATGTTTTGGTGAACAATCGAGTGTGCGTGTTCTGACAGCTGCCTCTATGCAGACGTCTCCACAGAGCCACTTCTGAATGCCCCGCAGCCCAGGACTGAATGGATACACTAACAAGTGCACCGGTGTGAGCAACCACATATGCAGAAGGACGTCTTTCATCTCACAGAAGCGCGAACGTCTTGGCGTTCAAGCACATGGCAGAAACAAGGTGTGAACAGATGAGCTGCTGCTATTTTCTCCGTTCGGCATGCTTCGTTGTAGCTCTCTTGCCGGTCGCCGGCTTAGCGGCTTGCTTTGCGCGACTAGGACTGGGGAGTGAAGGAGATAGCGCCGGAAACCTTGCCTTTTGCCTTCTTCGGCGCTGGAACCTGGTTGCTGCGCCTTCTCTTTGTCCATGTGCACACACACGATTCCTCAGCGAAAACCATGCAGAAACCTTTCCACGAGCACCCAGGGATGTGCACCCA
Source organism: Patagioenas fasciata (assembly GCF_037038585.1). Lineage (NCBI taxonomy): Eukaryota > Metazoa > Chordata > Aves > Columbiformes > Columbidae > Patagioenas > Patagioenas fasciata. The sequence continues at coordinate 22,163,022 of NC_092524.1, forward strand.
GCACCACGTGCACGCACACGCAGCTAGAGAAAAGCACCTACCTTTTCACACACTGATGCCTAAGCAAACGCGTGGCCACACACACGCACACATCCGCAAGCGCGCCTACTCCCATCTATTGAGGGAAAGACGGACGAGCAACGTCCTGACAGGCTTGAGGGGAAAAACGTCCGTTGATGGTTGGCGTACTGCACGCCCGCCTACGGGGCTGCAGGGGAATCCACATTTGGAAGGTACCTGAAGATGTGTGCCTGTTCTTGGAGCTCCGCTAGTAGGGTAGCAAAGACACTCGTAGGCAGTACTGAATGCTGCTCCGTGCTACTTCTCCTCCGGTGGCAAATGCTTCACAGTCGCCCGAGGAAAGAAGTTTAACAATCGATCTCCAAGAGAAACGAAACACATGATGCCATAAGGCGAAAGAATGGCAGGGCATCTCTTCACAAGCTTGTCCCTGATCTATAGCTGAGGGCAAACACTTGTGTGCTTGTGGGAGAGCCTGTGTCTTTCCTGGAAGCGTTTGGGAGTTTTGCTCAGACGCGTGTTTCCTCAAGTTCAAGAATCAAGATCTAGGATACCTGCAGACAGGTGCCTGTTTGTGTGGAGACAGTCTGTTTGAAACTGTGTTCCTCAGCGCCCGCTCTTTCTCCCCGTCGCTCCACACGCCTGGGAGTCCCTTTCTTTCTCTCCACAAGCGCGTGTGTTGACTTCGTCGCACATGTGCATCTGCACAAGCGTTGAGCTCAGCAGAGCGTGTCTCTTGACACTTGATGTGCGTTGGCTGTGTCTGCGTGCTCCAGTGAAGAGAGAAACGGGAAATCATCTTGGTAGAGGCAACAAAGCAAAAGCGAGGCAGGATTGACATCTGCTCAACAGAGACGGATTCCCTGCGCTGACACAGTTCACAGTTACACGAGAAGCAATCTGAGCGGTCCATCGACCGGAGACGTGTTTCCCAAGAGGTCGTTTAGCGAGTGAACAGCAGTGTGCGCGACTTTCAGGAGTGTGCCTGGAAAGTGCCAGAATCACCAGAGCATCTGTGCAAAAGCTGCTGCCTCTGTGACCGCATTGAGGCACGTTCCCGTGTCTCCGAGTACATAGACGGCTCTTTCGCGTTCACTCCGAGGGAAACGGTCCACTATTGCTTCTGTGCGTACAGACGCGATTCCCTTGTCTCTTGCGAACACAGGGAACTCTGTGCATCCAAATCTACCGGCTAAGGACGCGTCTGCATATGTTTTGGTGAACAATCGAGTGTGCGTGTTCTGACAGCTGCCTCTATGCAGACGTCTCCACAGAGCCACTTCTGAATGCCCCGCAGCCCAGGACTGAATGGATACACTAACAAGTGCACCGGTGTGAGCAACCACATATGCAGAAGGACGTCTTTCATCTCACAGAAGCGCGAACGTCTTGGCGTTCAAGCACATGGCAGAAACAAGGTGTGAACAGATGAGCTGCTGCTATTTTCTCCGTTCGGCATGCTTCGTTGTAGCTCTCTTGCCGGTCGCCGTCTTAGCGGCTTGCTTTGCGCGACTAGGTCTGCGGAGAGAAGGAGATAGCGCCGGAAACCTTGCCTTTTGCCTTCTTCGGCGCTGGAACCTGGTTGCTGCGCCTTCTCTTTGTCCATGTGCACACACACGATTCCTCAGCGAAAACCATGCAGAAACCTTACCTCGAGCACCCAGGGATGTGCACCCAGCACCACGTGCACGCACACGCAGCTAGAGAAAAGCACCTACCTTTTCACACACTGATGCCTAAGCAAACGCGTGGCCACACACACGCACACATCCGCAAGCGCGCCTACTCCCATCTATTGAGGGAAAGACGGACGAGCAACGTCCTGACAGGCTTGAGGGGAAAAACGTCCGTTGATGGTTGGCGTACTGCACGCCCGCCTACGGGGCTGCAGGGGAATCCACATTTGGAAGGTACCTGAAGATGTGTGCCTGTTCTTGGAGCTCCGCTAGTAGGGTAGCAAAGACACTCGTAGGCAGTACTGAATGCTGCTCCGTGCTACTTCTCCTCCGGTGGCAAATGCTTCACAGTCGCCCGAGGAAAGAAGTTTAACAATCGATCTCCAAGAGAAACGAAACACATGATGCCATAAGGCGAAAGAATGGCAGGGCATCTCTTCACAAGCTTGTCCCTGATCTATAGCTGAGGGCAAACACTTGTGTGCTTGTGGGAGAGCCTGTGTCTTTCCTGGAAGCGTTTGGGAGTTTTGCTCAGACGCGTGTTTCCTCAAGTTCAAGAATCAAGATCTAGGATACCTGCAGACAGGTGCCTGTTTGTGTGGAGACAGTCTGTTTGAAACTGTGTTCCTCAGCGCCCGCTCTTTCTCCCCGTCGCTCCACACGCCTGGGAGTCCCTTTCTTTCTCTCCACAAGCGCGTGTGTTGACTTCGTCGCACATGTGCATCTGCACAAGCGTTGAGCTCAGCAGAGCGTGTCTCTTGACACTTGATGTGCGTTGGCTGTGTCTGCGTGCTCCAGTGAAGAGAGAAACGGGAAATCATCTTGGTAGAGGCAACAAAGCAAAAGCGAGGCAGGATTGACATCTGCTCAACAGAGACGGATTCCCTGCGCTGACACAGTTCACAGTTACACGAGAAGCAATCTGAGCGGTCCATCGACCGGAGACGTGTTTCCCAAGAGGTCGTTTAGCGAGTGAACAGCAGTGTGCGCGACTTTCAGGAGTGTGCCTGGAAAGTGCCAGAATCACCAGAGCATCTGTGCAAAAGCTGCTGCCTCTGTGACCGCATTGAGGCACGTTCCCGTGTCTCCGAGTACATAGACGGCTCTTTCGCGTTCACTCCGAGGGAAACGGTCCACTATTGCTTCTGTGCGTACAGACGCGATTCCCTTGTCTCTTGCGAACACAGGGAACTCTGTGCATCCAAATCTACCGGCTAAGGACGCGTCTGCATATGTTTTGGTGAACAATCGAGTGTGCGTGTTCTGACAGCTGCCTCTATGCAGACGTCTCCACAGAGCCACTTCTGAATGCCCCGCAGCCCAGGACTGAATGGATACACTAACAAGTGCACCGGTGTGAGCAACCACATATGCAGAAGGACGTCTTTCATCTCACAGAAGCGCGAACGTCTTGGCGTTCAAGCACATGGCAGAAACAAGGTGTGAACAGATGAGCTGCTGCTATTTTCTCCGTTCGGCATGCTTCGTTGTAGCTCTCTTGCCGGTCGCCGTCTTAGCGGCTTGCTTTGCGCGACTAGGTCTGCGGAGAGAAGGAGATAGCGCCGGAAACCTTGCCTTTTGCCTTCTTCGGCGCTGGAACCTGGTTGCTGCGCCTTCTCTTTGTCCATGTGCACACACACGATTCCTCAGCGAAAACCATGCAGAAACCTTACCTCGAGCACCCAGGGATGTGCACCCAGCACCACGTGCACGCACACGCAGCTAGAGAAAAGCACCTACCTTTTCACACACTGATGCCTAAGCAAACGCGTGGCCACACACACGCACACATCCGCAAGCGCGCCTACTCCCATCTATTGAGGGAAAGACGGACGAGCAACGTCCTGACAGGCTTGAGGGGAAAAACGTCCGTTGATGGTTGGCGTACTGCACGCCCGCCTACGGGGCTGCAGGGGAATCCACATTTGGAAGGTACCTGAAGATGTGTGCCTGTTCTTGGAGCTCCGCTAGTAGGGTAGCAAAGACACTCGTAGGCAGTACTGAATGCTGCTCCGTGCTACTTCTCCTCCGGTGGCAAATGCTTCACAGTCGCCCGAGGAAAGAAGTTTAACAATCGATCTCCAAGAGAAACGAAACACATGATGCCATAAGGCGAAAGAATGGCAGGGCATCTCTTCACAAGCTTGTCCCTGATCTATAGCTGAGGGCAAACACTTGTGTGCTTGTGGGAGAGCCTGTGTCTTTCCTGGAAGCGTTTGGGAGTTTTGCTCAGACGCGTGTTTCCTCAAGTTCAAGAATCAAGATCTAGGATACCTGCAGACAGGTGCCTGTTTGTGTGGAGACAGTCTGTTTGAAACTGTGTTCCTCAGCGCCCGCTCTTTCTCCCCGTCGCTCCACACGCCTGGGAGTCCCTTTCTTTCTCTCCACAAGCGCGTGTGTTGACTTCGTCGCACATGTGCATCTGCACAAGCGTTGAGCTCAGCAGAGCGTGTCTCTTGACACTTGATGTGCGTTGGCTGTGTCTGCGTGCTCCAGTGAAGAGAGAAACGGGAAATCATCTTGGTAGAGGCAACAAAGCAAAAGCGAGGCAGGATTGACATCTGCTCAACAGAGACGGATTCCCTGCGCTGACACAGTTCACAGTTACACGAGAAGCAATCTGAGCGGTCCATCGACCGGAGACGTGTTTCCCAAGAGGTCGTTTAGCGAGTGAACAGCAGTGTGCGCGACTTTCAGGAGTGTGCCTGGAAAGTGCCAGAATCACCAGAGCACCTGTGCAAAAGCTGCTGCCTCTGTGACCGCATTGAGGCACGTTCCCGTGTCTCCGAGTACATAGACGGCTCTTTCGCGTTCACTCCGAGGGAAACGGTCCGCTATTGCTTCTGTGCGTACAGACGCGATTCCCTTGTCTCTTGCGAACACAGGGAACTCTGTGCATCCAAATCTACCGGCTAAGGACGCGTCTGCATATGTTTTGGTGAACAATCGAGTGTGCGTGTTCTGACAGCTGCCTCTATGCAGACGTCTCCACAGAGCCACTTCTGAATGCCCCGCAGCCCAGGACTGAATGGATACACTAACAAGTGCACCGGTGTGAGCAACCACATATGCAGAAGGACGTCTTTCATCTCACAGAAGCGCGAACGTCTTGGCGTTCAAGCACATGGCAGAAACAAGGTGTGAACAGATGAGCTGCTGCTATTTTCTCCGTTCGGCATGCTTCGTTGTAGCTCTCTTGCCGGTCGCCGTCTTAGCGGCTTGCTTTGCGCGACTAGGTCTGCGGAGAGAAGGAGATAGCGCCGGAAACCTTGCCTTTTGCCTTCTTCGGCGCTGGAACCTGGTTGCTGCGCCTTCTCTTTGTCCATGTGCACACACACGATTCCTCAGCGAAAACCATGCAGAAACCTTACCTCGAGCACCCAGGGATGTGCACCCAGCACCACGTGCACGCACACGCAGCTAGAGAAAAGCACCTACCTTTTCACACACTGATGCCTAAGCAAACGCGTGGCCACACACACGCACACATCCGCAAGCGCGCCTACTCCCATCTATTGAGGGAAAGACGGACGAGCAACGTCCTGACAGGCTTGAGGGGAAAAACGTCCGTTGATGGTTGGCGTACTGCACGCCCGCCTACGGGGCTGCAGGGGAATCCACATTTGGAAGGTACCTGAAGATGTGTGCCTGTTCTTGGAGCTCCGCTAGTAGGGTAGCAAAGACACTCGTAGGCAGTACTGAATGCTGCTCCGTGCTACTTCTCCTCCGCTGGCAAATGCTTCACAGTCGCCCGAGGAAAGACGTTTAACAATCGATCTCCAAGAGAAACGAAACACATGATGCCATAAGGCGAAAGAATAGCAGGGCATCTCTTCACAAGCTTGTCCCTGATGTATAGCTGAAGGCAAACACTTGTGTGCTTGTGGGAGAGCCTGTGTCTTTCCTGGAAGCGTTTGGGAGTTTTGCTCAGACGCGTGTTTCCTCAAGTTCAAGAATCAAGATCTAGGATACCTGCAGACAGGTGCCTGTTTGTGTGGAGACAGTCTGTTTGAAACTGTGTTCCTCAGCGCCCGCTCTTTCTCCCCGTCGCTCCACACGCCTGGGAGTCCCTTTCTTTCTCTCCACAAGCACGTGTGTTGACTTCGTCGCACATGTGCATCTGCACAAGCGTTGAGCTCAGCAGAGTGTGTCTCTTGACACTTGATGTGCGTTGGCTGTGTCTGCGTGCTCCAGTGAAGAGAGAAACGGGAAATCATCTTGGTAGAGGCAACAAAGCAAAAGCGAGGCAGGATTGACATCTGGTCAACAGAGACGGATTCCCTGCGCTGACACAGTTCACAGTTACACGAGAAGCAATCTGAGCGGTCCATCGACCGGAGACGTGTTTCCCAAGAGGTCGTTTAGCGAGTGAACAGCAGTGTGCGCGACTTTCAGGAGTGTGCGTGGAAAGTGCCAGAATCACCAGAGCATCTGTGCAAAAGCTGCTGCCTCTGTGACCGCATTGAGGCACGTTCCCGTGTCTGCGAGTATATAGACGGCTCTTTCGCGTTCGCTCCGAGGGAAACGGTCCGCTATTGCTTCTGTGCGTACAGACGCGATTCCCTTGTCTCTTGCGAACACAGGGAACTCTGTGCATCCAAATCTACAGGCTAAGGACGCGTCTGCATATGTTTTGGTGAACAATCGAGTGTGCGTGTTCTGACAGCTGCCTCTATGCAGACGTCTCCACAGAGCCACTTCTGAATGCCCCGCAGCCCAGGACTGAATGGATACACTAACAAGTGCACCGGTGTGAGCAACCACATATGCAGAAGGACGTCTTTCATCTCACAGAAGCGCGAACGTCTTGGCGTTCAAGCACATGGCAGAAACAAGGTGTGAACAGATGAGCTGCTGCTATTTTCTCCGTTCGGCATGCTTCGTTGTAGCTCTCTTGCCGGTCGCCGGCTTAGCGGCTTGCTTTGCGCGACTAGGACTGGGGAGTGAAGGAGATAGCGCCGGAAACCTTGCCTTTTGCCTTCTTCGGCGCTGGAACCTGGTTGCTGCGCCTTCTCTTTGTCCATGTGCACACACACGATTCCTCAGCGAAAACCATGCAGAAACCTTTCCACGAGCACCCAAGGATGTGCACCCAGCACCACGTGCACGCACACGCAGCTAGAGAAAAGCACCTACCTTTTCACACACTGATGCCTAAGCAAACGCGTGGCCACACACACGCACACATCCGCAAGCGCGCCTACTCCCATCTATTGAGGGAAAGACGGACGAGCAACGTCCTGACAGGCTTGAGGGGAAAAACGTCCGTTGATGGTTGGCGTACTGCACGCCCGCCTACGGGGCTGCAGGGGAATCCACATTTGGAAGGTACCTGAAGATGTGTGCCTGTTCTTGGAGCTCCGCTAGTAAAGTAGCAAAGACACTCGTAGGCAGTACTGAATGCTGCTCCGTGCTACTTCTCCTCCGGTGGCAAATGCTTCACAGTCGCCCGAGGAAAGAAGTTTAACAATCGATCTCCAAGAGAAACGAAACACATGATGCCATAAGGCGAAAGAATGGCAGGGCATCTCTTCACAAGCTTGTCCCTGATCTATAGCTGAGGGCAAACACTTGTGTGCTTGTGGGAGAGCCTGTGTCTTTCCTGGAAGCGTTTGGGAGTTTTGCTCAGACGCGTGTTTCCTCAAGTTCAAGAATCAAGATCTAGGATACCTGCAGACAGGTGCCTGTTTGTGTGGAGACAGTCTGTTTGAAACTGTGTTCCTCAGCGCCCGCTCTTTCTCCCCGTCGCTCCACACGCCTGGGAGTCCCTTTCTTTCTCTCCACAAGCGCGTGTGTTGACTTCGTCGCACATGTGCATCTGCACAAGCGTTGAGCTCAGCAGAGCGTGTCTCTTGACACTTGATGTGCGTTGGCTGTGTCTGCCTGCTCCAGTGAAGAGAGAAACGGGAAATCATCTTGGTAGAGGCAACAAAGCAAAAGCGAGGCAGCATTGACATCTGCTCAACAGAGACGGATTCCCTGCGCTGACACAGTTCACAGTTACACGAGAAGCAATCTGAGCGGTCCATCGACCGGAGACGTGTTTCCCAAGAGGTCGTTTAGCGAGTGAACAGCAGTGTGCGCGACTTTCAGGAGTGTGCCTGGAAAGTGCCAGAATCACCAGAGCACCTGTGCAAAAGCTGCTGCCTCTGTGACCGCATTGAGGCACGTTCCCGTGTCTCCGAGTACATAGACGGCTCTTTCGCGTTCACTCCGAGGGAAACGGTCCGCTCTTGCTTCTGTGCGTACAGACGCGATTCCCTTGTCTCTTGCGAACACAGGGAACTCTGTGCATCCAAATCTACCGGCTAAGGACGCGTCTGCATATGTTTTGGTGAACAATCGAGTGTGCGTGTTCTGACAGCTGCCTCTATGCAGACGTCTCCACAGAGCCACTTCTGAATGCCCCGCAGCCCAGGACTGAATGGATACACTAACAAGTGCACCGGTGTGAGCAACCACATATGCAGAAGGACGTCTTTCATCTCACAGAAGCGCGAACGTCTTGGCGTTCAAGCACATGGCAGAAACAAGGTGTGAACAGATGAGCTGCTGCTATTTTCTCCGTTCGGCATGCTTCGTTGTAGCTCTCTTGCCGGTCGCCGTCTTAGCGGCTTGCTTTGCGCGACTAGGTCTGCGGAGAGAAGGAGATAGCGCCGGAAACCTTGCCTTTTGCCTTCTTCGGCGCTGGAACCTGGTTGCTGCGCCTTCTCTTTGTCCATGTGCACACACACGATTCCTCAGCGAAAACCATGCAGAAACCTTACCTCGAGCACCCAGGGATGTGCACCCAGCACCACGTGCACGCACACGCAGCTAGAGAAAAGCACCTACCTTTTCACACACTGATGCCTAAGCAAACGCGTGGCCACACACACGCACACATCCGCAAGCGCGCCTACTCCCATCTATTGAGGGAAAGACGGACGAGCAACGTCCTGACAGGCTTGAGGGGAAAAACGTCCGTTGATGGTTGGCGTACTGCACGCCCGCCTACGGGGCTGCAGGGGAATCCACATTTGGAAGGTACCTGAAGATGTGTGCCTGTTCTTGGAGCTCCGCTAGTAGGGTAGCAAAGACACTCGTAGGCAGTACTGAATGCTGCTCCGTGCTACTTCTCCTCCGCTGGCAAATGCTTCACAGTCGCCCGAGGAAAGAAGTTTAACAATCGATCTCCAAGAGAAACGAAACACATGATGCCATAAGGCGAAAGAATGGCAGGGCATCTCTTCACAAGCTTGTCCCTGATCTATAGCTGAGGGCAAACACTTGTGTGCTTGTGGGAGAGCCTGTGTCTTTCCTGGAAGCGTTTGGGAGTTTTGCTCAGACGCGTGTTTCCTCAAGTTCAAGAATCAAGATCTAGGATACCTGCAGACAGGTGCCTGTTTGTGTGGAGACAGTCTGTTTGAAACTGTGTTCCTCAGCGCCCGCTCTTTCTCCCCGTCGCTCCACACGCCTGGGAGTCCCTTTCTTTCTCTCCACAAGCACGTGTGTTGACTTCGTCGCACATGTGCATCTGCACAAGCGTTGAGCTCAGCAGAGCGTGTCTCTTGACACTTGATGTGCGTTGGCTGTGTCTGCGTGCTCCAGTGAAGAGAGAAACGGGAAATCATCTTGGTAGAGGCAACAAAGCAAAAGCGAGGCAGGATTGACATCTGCTCAACAGAGACGGATTCCCTGCGCTGACACAGTTCACAGTTACACGAGAAGCAATCTGAGCGGTCCATCGACCGGAGACGTGTTTCCCAAGAGGTCGTTTAGCGAGTGAACAGCAGTGTGCGCGACTTTCAGGAGTGTGCCTGGAAAGTGCCAGAATCACCAGAGCATCTGTGCAAAAGCTGCTGCCTCTGTGACCGCATTGAGGCACGTTCCCGTGTCTCCGAGTACATAGACGGCTCTTTCGCGTTCACTCCGAGGGAAACGGTCCGCTCTTGCTTCTGTGCGTACAGACGCGATTCCCTTGTCTCTTGCGAACACAGGGAACTCTGTGCATCCAAATCTACCGGCTAAGGACGCGTCTGCATATGTTTTGGTGAACAATCGAGTGTGCGTGTTCTGACAGCTGCCTCTATGCAGACGTCTCCACAGAGCCACTTCTGAATGCCCCGCAGCCCAGGACTGAATGGATACACTAACAAGTGCACCGGTGTGAGCAACCACATATGCAGAAGGACGTCTTTCATCTCACAGAAGCGCGAACGTCTTGGCGTTCAAGCACATGGCAGAAACAAGGTGTGAACAGATGAGCTGCTGCTATTTTCTCCGTTCGGCATGCTTCGTTGTAGCTCTCTTGCCGGTCGCCGTCTTAGCGGCTTGCTTTGCGCGACTAGGTCTGCGGAGAGAAGGAGATAGCGCCGGAAACCTTGCCTTTTGCCTTCTTCGGCGCTGGAACCTGGTTGCTGCGCCTTCTCTTTGTCCATGTGCACACACACGATTCCTCAGCGAAAACCATGCAGAAACCTTACCTCGAGCACCCAGGGATGTGCACCCAGCACCACGTGCACGCACACGCAGCTAGAGAAAAGCACCTACCTTTTCACACACTGATGCCTAAGCAAACGCGTGGCCACACACACGCACACATCCGCAAGCGCGCCTACTCCCATCTATTGAGGGAAAGACGGACGAGCAACGTCCTGACAGGCTTGAGGGGAAAAACGTCCGTTGATGGTTGGCGTACTGCACGCCCGCCTACGGGGCTGCAGGGGAATCCACATTTGGAAGGTACCTGAAGATGTGTGCCTGTTCTTGGAGCTCCGCTAGTAGGGTAGCAAAGACACTCGTAGGCAGTACTGAATGCTGCTCCGTGCTACTTCTCCTCCGCTGGCAAATGCTTCACAGTCGCCCGAGGAAAGACGTTTAACAATCGATCTCCAAGAGAAACGAAACACATGATGCCATAAGGCGAAAGAATGGCAGGGCATCTCTTCACAAGCTTGTCCCTGATCTATAGCTGAGGGCAAACACTTGTGTGCTTGTGGGAGAGCCTGTGTCTTTCCTGGAAGCGTTTGGGAGTTTTGCTCAGACGCGTGTTTCCTCAAGTTCAAGAATCAAGATCTAGGATACCTGCAGACAGGTGCCTGTTTGTGTGGAGACAGTCTGTTTGAAACTGTGTTCCTCAGCGCCCGCTCTTTCTCCCCGTCGCTCCACACGCCTGGGAGTCCCTTTCTTTCTCTCCACAAGCACGTGTGTTGACTTCGTCGCACATGTGCATCTGCACAAGCGTTGAGCTCAGCAGAGCGTGTCTCTTGACACTTGATGTGCGTTGGCTGTGTCTGCGTGCTCCAGTGAAGAGAGAAACGGGAAATCATCTTGGTAGAGGCAACAAAGCAAAAGCGAGGCAGGATTGACATCTGCTCAACAGAGACGGATTCCCTGCGCTGACACAGTTCACAGTTACACGAGAAGCAATCTGAGCGGTCCATCGACCGGAGACGTGTTTCCCAAGAGGTCGTTTAGCGAGTGAACAGCAGTGTGCGCGACTTTCAGGAGTGTGCCTGGAAAGTGCCAGAATCACCAGAGCACCTGTGCAAAAGCTGCTGCCTCTGTGACCGCATTGAGGCACGTTCCCGTGTCTCCGAGTACATAGACGGCTCTTTCGCGTTCGCTCCGAGGGAAACGATCCGCTATTGCTTCTGTGCGTACAGACGCGATTCCCTTGTCTCTTGCGAACACAGGGAACTCTGTGCATCCAAATCTACAGGCTAAGGACGCGTCTGCATATGTTTTGGTGAACAATCGAGTGTGCGTGTTCTGACAGCTGCCTCTATGCAGACGTCTCCACAGAGCCACTTCTGAATGCCCCGCAGCCCAGGACTGAATGGATACACTAACAAGTGCACCGGTGTGAGCAACCACATATGCAGAAGGACGTCTTTCATCTCACAGAAGCGCGAACGTCTTGGCGTTCAAGCACATGGCAGAAACAAGGTGTGAACATATGAGCTGCTGCTATTTTCTCCGTTCGGCATGCTTCGTTGTAGCTCTCTTGCCGGTCGCCGTCTTAGCGGCTTGCTTTGCGCGACTAGGTCTGGGGAGAGAAGGAGATAGCGCCGGAAACCTTGCCTTTTGCCTTCTTCGGCGCTGGAACCTGGTTGCTGCGCCTTCTCTTTGTCCATGTGCACACACACGATTCCTCAGCGAAAACCATGCAGAAACCTTACCTCGAGCACCCAGGGATGTGCACCCAGCACCACGTGCACGCACACGCAGCTAGAGAAAAGCACCTACCTTTTCACACACTGATGCCTAAGCAAACGCGTGGCCACACACACGCACACATCCGCAAGCGCGCCTACTCCCATCTATTGAGGGAAAGACGGACGAGCAACGTCCTGACAGGCTTGAGGGGAAAAACGTCCGTTGATGGTTGGCGTACTGCACGCCCGCCTACGGGGCTGCAGGGGAATCCACATTTGGAAGGTACCTGAAGATGTGTGCCTGTTCTTGGAGCTCCGCTAGTAGGGTAGCAAAGACACTCGTAGGCAGTACTGAATGCTGCTCCGTGCTACTTCTCCTCCGCTGGCAAATGCTTCACAGTCGCCCGAGGAAAGACGTTTAACAATCGATCTCCAAGAGAAACGAAACACATGATGCCATAAGGCGAAAGAATGGCAGGGCATCTCTTCACAAGCTTGTCCCTGATCTATAGCTGAGGGCAAACACTTGTGTGCTTGTGGGAGAGCCTGTGTCTTTCCTGGAAGCGTTTGGGAGTTTTGCTCAGACGCGTGTTTCCTCAAGTTCAAGAATCAAGATCTAGGATACCTGCAGACAGGTGCCTGTTTGTGTGGAGACAGTCTGTTTGAAACTGTGTTCCTCAGCGCCCGCTCTTTCTCCCCGTCGCTCCACACGCCTGGGAGTCCCTTTCTTTCTCTCCACAAGCACGTGTGTTGACTTCGTCGCACATGTGCATCTGCACAAGCGTTGAGCTCAGCAGAGCGTGTCTCTTGACACTTGATGTGCGTTGGCTGTGTCTGCGTGCTCCAGTGAAGAGAGAAACGGGAAATCATCTTGGTAGAGGCAACAAAGCAAAAGCGAGGCAGGATTGACATCTGGTCAACAGAGACGGATTCCCTGCGCTGACACAGTTCACAGTTACACGAGAAGCAATCTGAGCGGTCCATCGACCGGAGACGTGTTTCCCAAGAGGTCGTTTAGCGAGTGAACAGCAGTGTGCGCGACTTTCAGGAGTGTGCGTGGAAAGTGCCAGAATCACCAGAGCACCTGTGCAAAAGCTGCTGCCTCTGTGACCGCATTGAGGCACGTTCCCGTGTCTCCGAGTACATAGACGGCTCTTTCGCGTTCACTCCGAGGGAAACGGTCCGCTATTGCTTCTGTGCGTACAGACGCGATTCCCTTGTCTCTTGCGAACACAGGGAACTCTGTGCATCCAAATCTACCGGCTAAGGACGCGTCTGCATATGTTTTGGTGAACAATCGAGTGTGCGTGTTCTGACAGCTGCCTCTATGCAGACGTCTCCACAGAGCCACTTCTGAATGCCCCGCAGCCCAGGACTGAATGGATACACTAACAAGTGCACCGGTGTGAGCAACCACATATGCAGAAGGACGTCTTTCATCTCACAGAAGCGCGAACGTCTTGGCGTTCAAGCACATGGCAGAAACAAGGTGTGAACAGATGAGCTGCTGCTATTTTCTCCGTTCGGCATGCTTCGTTGTAGCTCTCTTGCCGGTCGCCGGCTTAGCGGCTTGCTTTGCGCGACTAGGACTGGGGAGTGAAGGAGATAGCGCCGGAAACCTTGCCTTTTGCCTTCTTCGGCGCTGGAACCTGGTTGCTGCGCCTTCTCTTTGTCCATGTGCACACACACGATTCCTCAGCGAAAACCATGCAGAAACCTTACCTCGAGCACCCAGGGATGTGCACCCAGCACCACGTGCACGCACACGCAGCTAGAGAAAAGCACCTACCTTTTCACACACTGATGCCTAAGCAAACGCGTGGCCACACACACGCACACATCCGCAAGCGCGCCTACTCCCATCTATTGAGGGAAAGACGGACGAGCAACGTCCTGACAGGCTTGAGGGGAAAAACGTCCGTTGATGGTTGGCGTACTGCACGCCCGCCTACGGGGCTGCAGGGGAATCCACATTTGGAAGGTACCTGAAGATGTGTGCCTGTTCTTGGAGCTCCGCTAGTAAAGTAGCAAAGACACTCGTAGGCAGTACTGAATGCTGCTCCGTGCTACTTCTCCTCCGGTGGCAAATGCTTCACAGTCGCCCGAGGAAAGAAGTTTAACAATCGATCTCCAAGAGAAACGAAACACATGATGCCATAAGGCGAAAGAATGGCAGGGCATCTCTTCACAAGCTTGTCCCTGATCTATAGCTGAGGGCAAACACTTGTGTGCTTGTGGGAGAGCCTGTGTCTTTCCTGGAAGCGTTTGGGAGTTTTGCTCAGACGCGTGTTTCCTCAAGTTCAAGAATCAAGATCTAGGATACCTGCAGACAGGTGCCTGTTTGTGTGGAGACAGTCTGTTTGAAACTGTGTTCCTCAGCGCCCGCTCTTTCTCCCCGTCGCTCCACACGCCTGGGAGTCCCTTTCTTTCTCTCCACAAGCGCGTGTGTTGACTTCGTCGCACATGTGCATCTGCACAAGCGTTGAGCTCAGCAGAGCGTGTCTCTTGACACTTGATGTGCGTTGGCTGTGTCTGCGTGCTCCAGTGAAGAGAGAAACGGGAAATCATCTTGGTAGAGGCAACAAAGCAAAAGCGAGGCAGGATTGACATCTGCTCAACAGAGACGGATTCCCTGCGCTGACACAGTTCACAGTTACACGAGAAGCAATCTGAGCGGTCCATCGACCGGAGACGTGTTTCCCAAGAGGTCGTTTAGCGAGTGAACAGCAGTGTGCGCGACTTTCAGGAGTGTGCGTGGAAAGTGCCAGAATCACCAGAGCACCTGTGCAAAAGCTGCTGCCTCTGTGACCGCATTGAGGCACGTTCCCGTGTCTCCGAGTACATAGACGGCTCTTTCGCGTTCACTCCGAGGGAAACGGTCCGCTATTGCTTCTGTGCGTACAGACGCGATTCCCTTGTCTCTTGCGAACACAGGGAACTCTGTGCATCCAAATCTACCGGCTAAGGACGCGTCTGCATATGTTTTGGTGAACAATCGAGTGTGCGTGTTCTGACAGCTGCCTCTATGCAGACGTCTCCACAGAGCCACTTCTGAATGCCCCGCAGCCCAGGACTGAATGGATACACTAACAAGTGCACCGGTGTGAGCAACCACATATGCAGAAGGACGTCTTTCATCTCACAGAAGCGCGAACGTCTTGGCGTTCAAGCACATGGCAGAAACAAGGTGTGAACAGATGAGCTGCTGCTATTTTCTCCGTTCGGCATGCTTCGTTGTAGCTCTCTTGCCGGTCGCCGGCTTAGCGGCTTGCTTTGCGCGACTAGGACTGGGGAGAGAAGGAGATAGCGCCGGAAACCTTGCCTTTTGCCTTCTTCGGCGCTGGAACCTGGTTGCTGCGCCTTCTCTTTGTCCATGTGCACACACACGATTCCTCAGCGAAAACCATGCAGAAACCTTACCTCGAGCACCCAGGGATGTGCACCCAGCACCACGTGCACGCACACGCAGCTAGAGAAAAGCACCTACCTTTTCACACACTGATGCCTAAGCAAACGCGTGGCCACACACACGCACACATCCGCAAGCGCGCCTACTCCCATCTATTGAGGGAAAGACGGACGAGCAACGTCCTGACAGGCTTGAGGGGAAAAACGTCCGTTGATGGTTGGCGTACTGCACGCCCGCCTACGGGGCTGCAGGGGAATCCACATTTGGAAGGTACCTGAAGATGTGTGCCTGTTCTTGGAGCTCCGCTAGTAAAGTAGCAAAGACACTCGTAGGCAGTACTGAATGCTGCTCCGTGCTACTTCTCCTCCGGTGGCAAATGCTTCACAGTCGCCCGAGGAAAGAAGTTTAACAATCGATCTCCAAGAGAAACGAAACACATGATGCCATAAGGCGAAAGAATGGCAGGGCATCTCTTCACAAGCTTGTCCCTGATCTATAGCTGAGGGCAAACACTTGTGTGCTTGTGGGAGAGCCTGTGTCTTTCCTGGAAGCGTTTGGGAGTTTTGCTCAGACGCGTGTTTCCTCAAGTTCAAGAATCAAGATCTAGGATACCTGCAGACAGGTGCCTGTTTGTGTGGAGACAGTCTGTTTGAAACTGTGTTCCTCAGCGCCCGCTCTTTCTCCCCGTCGCTCCACACGCCTGGGAGTCCCTTTCTTTCTCTCCACAAGCGCGTGTGTTGACTTCGTCGCACATGTGCATCTGCACAAGCGTTGAGCTCAGCAGAGCGTGTCTCTTGACACTTGATGTGCGTTGGCTGTGTCTGCGTGCTCCAGTGAAGAGAGAAACGGGAAATCATCTTGGTAGAGGCAACAAAGCAAAAGCGAGGCAGGATTGACATCTGCTCAACAGAGACGGATTCCCTGCGCTGACACAGTTCACAGTTACACGAGAAGCAATCTGAGCGGTCCATCGACCGGAGACGTGTTTCCCAAGAGGTCGTTTAGCGAGTGAACAGCAGTGTGCGCGACTTTCAGGAGTGTGCCTGGAAAGTGCCAGAATCACCAGAGCACCTGTGCAAAAGCTGCTGCCTCTGTGACCGCATTGAGGCACGTTCCCGTGTCTCCGAGTACATAGACGGCTCTTTCGCGTTCACTCCGAGGGAAACGGTCCGCTATTGCTTCTGTGCGTACAGACGCGATTCCCTTGTCTCTTGCGAACACAGGGAACTCTGTGCATCCAAATCTACCGGCTAAGGACGCGTCTGCATATGTTTTGGTGAACAATCGAGTGTGCGTGTTCTGACAGCTGCCTCTATGCAGACGTCTCCACAGAGCCACTTCTGAATGCCCCGCAGCCCAGGACTGAATGGATACACTAACAAGTGCACCGGTGTGAGCAACCACATATGCAGAAGGACGTCTTTCATCTCACAGAAGCGCGAACGTCTTGGCGTTCAAGCACATGGCAGAAACAAGGTGTGAACAGATGAGCTGCTGCTATTTTCTCCGTTCGGCATGCTTCGTTGTAGCTCTCTTGCCGGTCGCCGGCTTAGCGGCTTGCTTTGCGCGACTAGGACTGGGGAGAGAAGGAGATAGCGCCGGAAACCTTGCCTTTTGCCTTCTTCGGCGCTGGAACCTGGTTGCTGCGCCTTCTCTTTGTCCATGTGCACACACACGATTCCTCAGCGAAAACCATGCAGAAACCTTACCTCGAGCACCCAGGGATGTGCACCCAGCACCACGTGCACGCACACGCAGCTAGAGAAAAGCACCTACCTTTTCACACACTGATGCCTAAGCAAACGCGTGGCCACACACACGCACACATCCGCAAGCGCGCCTACTCCCATCTATTGAGGGAAAGACGGACGAGCAACGTCCTGACAGGCTTGAGGGGAAAAACGTCCGTTGATGGTTGGCGTACTGCACGCCCGCCTACGGGGCTGCAGGGGAATCCACATTTGGAAGGTACCTGAAGATGTGTGCCTGTTCTTGGAGCTCCGCTAGTAAAGTAGCAAAGACACTCGTAGGCAGTACTGAATGCTGCTCCGTGCTACTTCTCCTCCGGTGGCAAATGCTTCACAGTCGCCCGAGGAAAGAAGTTTAACAATCGATCTCCAAGAGAAACGAAACACATGATGCCATAAGGCGAAAGAATGGCAGGGCATCTCTTCACAAGCTTGTCCCTGATCTATAGCTGAGGGCAAACACTTGTGTGCTTGTGGGAGAGCCTGTGTCTTTCCTGGAAGCGTTTGGGAGTTTTGCTCAGACGCGTGTTTCCTCAAGTTCAAGAATCAAGATCTAGGATACCTGCAGACAGGTGCCTGTTTGTGTGGAGACAGTCTGTTTGAAACTGTGTTCCTCAGCGCCCGCTCTTTCTCCCCGTCGCTCCACACGCCTGGGAGTCCCTTTCTTTCTCTCCACAAGCGCGTGTGTTGACTTCGTCGCACATGTGCATCTGCACAAGCGTTGAGCTCAGCAGAGCGTGTCTCTTGACACTTGATGTGCGTTGGCTGTGTCTGCGTGCTCCAGTGAAGAGAGAAACGGGAAATCATCTTGGTAGAGGCAACAAAGCAAAAGCGAGGCAGGATTGACATCTGCTCAACAGAGACGGATTCCCTGCGCTGACACAGTTCACAGTTACACGAGAAGCAATCTGAGCGGTCCATCGACCGGAGACGTGTTTCCCAAGAGGTCGTTTAGCGAGTGAACAGCAGTGTGCGCGACTTTCAGGAGTGTGCCTGGAAAGTGCCAGAATCACCAGAGCATCTGTGCAAAAGCTGCTGCCTCTGTGACCGCATTGAGGCACGTTCCCGTGTCTGCGAGTATATAGACGGCTCTTTCGCGTTCGCTCCGAGGGAAACGGTCCGCTATTGCTTCTGTGCGTACAGACGCGATTCCCTTGTCTCTTGCGAACACAGGGAACTCTGTGCATCCAAATCTACCGGCTAAGGACGCGTCTGCATATGTTTTGGTGAACAATCGAGTGTGCGTGTTCTGACAGCTGCCTCTATGCAGACGTCTCCACAGAGCCACTTCTGAATGCCCCGCAGCCCAGGACTGAATGGATACACTAACAAGTGCACCGGTGTGAGCAACCACATATGCAGAAGGACGTCTTTCATCTCACAGAAGCGCGAACGTCTTGGCGTTCAAGCACATGGCAGAAACAAGGTGTGAACAGATGAGCTGCTGCTATTTTCTCCGTTCGGCATGCTTCGTTGTAGCTCTCTTGCCGGTCGCCGGCTTAGCGGCTTGCTTTGCGCGACTAGGACTGGGGAGTGAAGGAGATAGCGCCGGAAACCTTGCCTTTTGCCTTCTTCGGCGCTGGAACCTGGTTGCTGCGCCTTCTCTTTGTCCATGTGCACACACACGATTCCTCAGCGAAAACCATGCAGAAACCTTACCTCGAGCACCCAGGGATGTGCACCCAGCACCACGTGCACGCACACGCAGCTAGAGAAAAGCACCTACCTTTTCACACACTGATGCCTAAGCAAACGCGTGGCCACACACACGCACACATCCGCAAGCGCGCCTACTCCCATCTATTGAGGGAAAGACGGACGAGCAACGTCCTGACAGGCTTGAGGGGAAAAACGTCCGTTGATGGTTGGCGTACTGCACGCCCGCCTACGGGGCTGCAGGGGAATCCACATTTGGAAGGTACCTGAAGATGTGTGCCTGTTCTTGGAGCTCCGCTAGTAGGGTAGCAAAGACACTCGTAGGCAGTACTGAATGCTGCTCCGTGCTACTTCTCCTCCGCTGGCAAATGCTTCACAGTCGCCCGAGGAAAGACGTTTAACAATCGATCTCCAAGAGAAACGAAACACATGATGCCATAAGGCGAAAGAATGGCAGGGCATCTCTTCACAAGCTTGTCCCTGATCTATAGCTGAGGGCAAACACTTGTGTGCTTGTGGGAGAGCCTGTGTCTTTCCTGGAAGCGTTTGGGAGTTTTGCTCAGACGCGTGTTTCCTCAAGTTCAAGAATCAAGATCTAGGATACCTGCAGACAGGTGCCTGTTTGTGTGGAGACAGTCTGTTTGAAACTGTGTTCCTCAGCGCCCGCTCTTTCTCCCCGTCGCTCCACACGCCTGGGAGTCCCTTTCTTTCTCTCCACAAGCACGTGTGTTGACTTCGTCGCACATGTGCATCTGCACAAGCGTTGAGCTCAGCAGAGCGTGTCTCTTGACACTTGATGTGCGTTGGCTGTGTCTGCGTGCTCCAGTGAAGAGAGAAACGGGAAATCATCTTGGTAGAGGCAACAAAGCAAAAGCGAGGCAGGATTGACATCTGCTCAACAGAGACGGATTCCCTGCGCTGACACAGTTCACAGTTACACGAGAAGCAATCTGAGCGGTCCATCGACCGGAGACGTGTTTCCCAAGAGGTCGTTTAGCGAGTGAACAGCAGTGTGCGCGACTTTCAGGAGTGTGCCTGGAAAGTGCCAGAATCACCAGAGCACCTGTGCAAAAGCTGCTGCCTCTGTGACCGCATTGAGGCACGTTCCCGTGTCTCCGAGTACATAGACGGCTCTTTCGCGTTCACTCCGAGGGAAACGGTCCGCTATTGCTTCTGTGCGTACAGACGCGATTCCCTTGTCTCTTGCGAACACAGGGAACTCTGTGCATCCAAATCTACCGGCTAAGGACGCGTCTGCATATGTTTTGGTGAACAATCGAGTGTGCGTGTTCTGACAGCTGCCTCTATGCAGACGTCTCCACAGAGCCACTTCTGAATGCCCCGCAGCCCAGGACTGAATGGATACACTAACAAGTGCACCGGTGTGAGCAACCACATATGCAGAAGGACGTCTTTCATCTCACAGAAGCGCGAACGTCTTGGCGTTCAAGCACATGGCAGAAACAAGGTGTGAACAGATGAGCTGCTGCTATTTTCTCCGTTCGGCATGCTTCGTTGTAGCTCTCTTGCCGGTCGCCGGCTTAGCGGCTTGCTTTGCGCGACTAGGACTGGGGAGTGAAGGAGATAGCGCCGGAAACCTTGCCTTTTGCCTTCTTCGGCGCTGGAACCTGGTTGCTGCGCCTTCTCTTTGTCCATGTGCACACACACGATTCCTCAGCGAAAACCATGCAGAAACCTTACCTCGAGCACCCAGGGATGTGCACCCAGCACCACGTGCACGCACACGCAGCTAGAGAAAAGCACCTACCTTTTCACACACTGATGCCTAAGCAAACGCGTGGCCACACACACGCACACATCCGCAAGCGCGCCTACTCCCATCTATTGAGGGAAAGACGGACGAGCAACGTCCTGACAGGCTTGAGGGGAAAAACGTCCGTTGATGGTTGGCGTACTGCACGCCCGCCTACGGGGCTGCAGGGGAATCCACATTTGGAAGGTACCTGAAGATGTGTGCCTGTTCTTGGAGCTCCGCTAGTAGGGTAGCAAAGACACTCGTAGGCAGTACTGAATGCTGCTCCGTGCTACTTCTCCTCCGCTGGCAAATGCTTCACAGTCGCCCGAGGAAAGACGTTTAACAATCGATCTCCAAGAGAAACGAAACACATGATGCCATAAGGCGAAAGAATGGCAGGGCATCTCTTCACAAGCTTGTCCCTGATCTATAGCTGAGGGCAAACACTTGTGTGCTTGTGGGAGAGCCTGTGTCTTTCCTGGAAGCATTTGGGAGTTTTGCTCAGACGCGTGTTTCCTCAAGTTCAAGAATCAAGATCTAGGATACCTGCAGACAGGTGCCTGTTTGTGTGGAGACAGTCTGTTTGAAACTGTGTTCCTCAGCGCCCGCTCTTTCTCCCCGTCGCTCCACACGCCTGGGAGTCCCTTTCTTTCTCTCCACAAGCACGTGTGTTGACTTCGTCGCACATGTGCATCTGCACAAGCGTTGAGCTCAGCAGAGTGTGTCTCTTGACACTTGATGTGCGTTGGCTGTGTCTGCGTGCTCCAGTGAAGAGAGAAACGGGAAATCATCTTGGTAGAGGCAACAAAGCAAAAGCGAGGCAGGATTGACATCTGCTCAACAGAGACGGATTCCCTGCGCTGACACAGTTCACAGTTACACGAGAAGCAATCTGAGCGGTCCATCGACCGGAGACGTGTTTCCCAAGAGGTCGTTTAGCGAGTGAACAGCAGTGTGCGCGACTTTCAGGAGTGTGCCTGGAAAGTGCCAGAATCACCAGAGCACCTGTGCAAAAGCTGCTGCCTCTGTGACCGCATTGAGGCACGTTCCCGTGTCTCCGAGTACATAGACGGCTCTTTCGCGTTCGCTCCGAGGGAAACGATCCGCTATTGCTTCTGTGCGTACAGACGCGATTCCCTTGTCTCTTGCGAACACAGGGAACTCTGTGCATCCAAATCTACAGGCTAAGGACGCGTCTGCATATGTTTTGGTGAACAATCGAGTGTGCGTGTTCTGACAGCTGCCTCTATGCAGACGTCTCCACAGAGCCACTTCTGAATGCCCCGCAGCCCAGGACTGAATGGATACACTAACAAGTGCACCGGTGTGAGCAACCACATATGCAGAAGGACGTCTTTCATCTCACAGAA
This sequence comes from Patagioenas fasciata, assembly GCF_037038585.1. Lineage (NCBI taxonomy): Eukaryota > Metazoa > Chordata > Aves > Columbiformes > Columbidae > Patagioenas > Patagioenas fasciata. The sequence goes on from NC_092524.1 coordinate 22,184,797, forward strand.
GCGCGAACGTCTTGGCGTTCAAGCACATGGCAGAAACAAGGTGTGAACATATGAGCTGCTGCTATTTTCTCCGTTCGGCATGCTTCGTTGTAGCTCTCTTGCCGGTCGCCGTCTTAGCGGCTTGCTTTGCGCGACTAGGTCTGGGGAGAGAAGGAGATAGCGCCGGAAACCTTGCCTTTTGCCTTCTTCGGCGCTGGAACCTGGTTGCTGCGCCTTCTCTTTGTCCATGTGCACACACACGATTCCTCAGCGAAAACCATGCAGAAACCTTACCTCGAGCACCCAGGGATGTGCACCCAGCACCACGTGCACGCACACGCAGCTAGAGAAAAGCACCTACCTTTTCACACACTGATGCCTAAGCAAACGCGTGGCCACACACACGCACACATCCGCAAGCGCGCCTACTCCCATCTATTGAGGGAAAGACGGACGAGCAACGTCCTGACAGGCTTGAGGGGAAAAACGTCCGTTGATGGTTGGCGTACTGCACGCCCGCCTACGGGGCTGCAGGGGAATCCACATTTGGAAGGTACCTGAAGATGTGTGCCTGTTCTTGGAGCTCCGCTAGTAGGGTAGCAAAGACACTCGTAGGCAGTACTGAATGCTGCTCCGTGCTACTTCTCCTCCGCTGGCAAATGCTTCACAGTCGCCCGAGGAAAGACGTTTAACAATCGATCTCCAAGAGAAACGAAACACATGATGCCATAAGGCGAAAGAATGGCAGGGCATCTCTTCACAAGCTTGTCCCTGATCTATAGCTGAGGGCAAACACTTGTGTGCTTGTGGGAGAGCCTGTGTCTTTCCTGGAAGCGTTTGGGAGTTTTGCTCAGACGCGTGTTTCCTCAAGTTCAAGAATCAAGATCTAGGATACCTGCAGACAGGTGCCTGTTTGTGTGGAGACAGTCTGTTTGAAACTGTGTTCCTCAGCGCCCGCTCTTTCTCCCCGTCGCTCCACACGCCTGGGAGTCCCTTTCTTTCTCTCCACAAGCACGTGTGTTGACTTCGTCGCACATGTGCATCTGCACAAGCGTTGAGCTCAGCAGAGCGTGTCTCTTGACACTTGATGTGCGTTGGCTGTGTCTGCGTGCTCCAGTGAAGAGAGAAACGGGAAATCATCTTGGTAGAGGCAACAAAGCAAAAGCGAGGCAGGATTGACATCTGGTCAACAGAGACGGATTCCCTGCGCTGACACAGTTCACAGTTACACGAGAAGCAATCTGAGCGGTCCATCGACCGGAGACGTGTTTCCCAAGAGGTCGTTTAGCGAGTGAACAGCAGTGTGCGCGACTTTCAGGAGTGTGCCTGGAAAGTGCCAGAATCACCAGAGCACCTGTGCAAAAGCTGCTGCCTCTGTGACCGCATTGAGGCACGTTCCCGTGTCTCCGAGTACATAGACGGCTCTTTCGCGTTCACTCCGAGGGAAACGGTCCGCTATTGCTTCTGTGCGTACAGACGCGATTCCCTTGTCTCTTGCGAACACAGGGAACTCTGTGCATCCAAATCTACCGGCTAAGGACGCGTCTGCATATGTTTTGGTGAACAATCGAGTGTGCGTGTTCTGACAGCTGCCTCTATGCAGACGTCTCCACAGAGCCACTTCTGAATGCCCCGCAGCCCAGGACTGAATGGATACACTAACAAGTGCACCGGTGTGAGCAACCACATATGCAGAAGGACGTCTTTCATCTCACAGAAGCGCGAACGTCTTGGCGTTCAAGCACATGGCAGAAACAAGGTGTGAACAGATGAGCTGCTGCTATTTTCTCCGTTCGGCATGCTTCGTTGTAGCTCTCTTGCCGGTCGCCGGCTTAGCGGCTTGCTTTGCGCGACTAGGACTGGGGAGTGAAGGAGATAGCGCCGGAAACCTTGCCTTTTGCCTTCTTCGGCGCTGGAACCTGGTTGCTGCGCCTTCTCTTTGTCCATGTGCACACACACGATTCCTCAGCGAAAACCATGCAGAAACCTTACCTCGAGCACCCAGGGATGTGCACCCAGCACCACGTGCACGCACACGCAGCTAGAGAAAAGCACCTACCTTTTCACACACTGATGCCTAAGCAAACGCGTGGCCACACACACGCACACATCCGCAAGCGCGCCTACTCCCATCTATTGAGGGAAAGACGGACGAGCAACGTCCTGACAGGCTTGAGGGGAAAAACGTCCGTTGATGGTTGGCGTACTGCACGCCCGCCTACGGGGCTGCAGGGGAATCCACATTTGGAAGGTACCTGAAGATGTGTGCCTGTTCTTGGAGCTCCGCTAGTAAAGTAGCTAAGACACTCGTAGGCAGTACTGAATGCTGCTCCGTGCTACTTCTCCTCCGGTGGCAAATGCTTCACAGTCGCCCGAGGAAAGAAGTTTAACAATCGATCTCCAAGAGAAACGAAACACATGATGCCATAAGGCGAAAGAATGGCAGGGCATCTCTTCACAAGCTTGTCCCTGATCTATAGCTGAGGGCAAACACTTGTGTGCTTGTGGGAGAGCCTGTGTCTTTCCTGGAAGCGTTTGGGAGTTTTGCTCAGACGCGTGTTTCCTCAAGTTCAAGAATCAAGATCTAGGATACCTGCAGACAGGTGCCTGTTTGTGTGGAGACAGTCTGTTTGAAACTGTGTTCCTCAGCGCCCGCTCTTTCTCCCCGTCGCTCCACACGCCTGGGAGTCCCTTTCTTTCTCTCCACAAGCGCGTGTGTTGACTTCGTCGCACATGTGCATCTGCACAAGCGTTGAGCTCAGCAGAGCGTGTCTCTTGACACTTGATGTGCGTTGGCTGTGTCTGCGTGCTCCAGTGAAGAGAGAAACGGGAAATCATCTTGGTAGAGGCAACAAAGCAAAAGCGAGGCAGGATTGACATCTGCTCAACAGAGACGGATTCCCTGCGCTGACACAGTTCACAGTTACACGAGAAGCAATCTGAGCGGTCCATCGACCGGAGACGTGTTTCCCAAGAGGTCGTTTAGCGAGTGAACAGCAGTGTGAGCGACTTTCAGGAGTGTGCCTGGAAAGTGCCAGAATCACCAGAGCACCTGTGCAAAAGCTGCTGCCTCTGTGACCGCATTGAGGCACGTTCCCGTGTCTCCGAGTACATAGACGGCTCTTTCGCGTTCACTCCGAGGGAAACGGTCCGCTATTGCTTCTGTGCGTACAGACGCGATTCCCTTGTCTCTTGCGAACACAGGGAACTCTGTGCATCCAAATCTACCGGCTAAGGACGCGTCTGCATATGTTTTGGTGAACAATCGAGTGTGCGTGTTCTGACAGCTGCCTCTATGCAGACGTCTCCACAGAGCCACTTCTGAATGCCCCGCAGCCCAGGACTGAATGGATACACTAACAAGTGCACCGGTGTGAGCAACCACATATGCAGAAGGACGTCTTTCATCTCACAGAAGCGCGAACGTCTTGGCGTTCAAGCACATGGCAGAAACAAGGTGTGAACAGATGAGCTGCTGCTATTTTCTCCGTTCGGCATGCTTCGTTGTAGCTCTCTTGCCGGTCGCCGGCTTAGCGGCTTGCTTTGCGCGACTAGGACTGGGGAGAGAAGGAGATAGCGCCGGAAACCTTGCCTTTTGCCTTCTTCGGCGCTGGAACCTGGTTGCTGCGCCTTCTCTTTGTCCATGTGCACACACACGATTCCTCAGCGAAAACCATGCAGAAACCTTACCTCGAGCACCCAGGGATGTGCACCCAGCACCACGTGCACGCACACGCAGCTAGAGAAAAGCACCTACCTTTTCACACACTGATGCCTAAGCAAACGCGTGGCCACACACACGCACACATCCGCAAGCGCGCCTACTCCCATCTATTGAGGGAAAGACGGACGAGCAACGTCCTGACAGGCTTGAGGGGAAAAACGTCCGTTGATGGTTGGCGTACTGCACGCCCGCCTACGGGGCTGCAGGGGAATCCACATTTGGAAGGTACCTGAAGATGTGTGCCTGTTCTTGGAGCTCCGCTAGTAAAGTAGCAAAGACACTCGTAGGCAGTACTGAATGCTGCTCCGTGCTACTTCTCCTCCGGTGGCAAATGCTTCACAGTCGCCCGAGGAAAGAAGTTTAACAATCGATCTCCAAGAGAAACGAAACACATGATGCCATAAGGCGAAAGAATGGCAGGGCATCTCTTCACAAGCTTGTCCCTGATCTATAGCTGAGGGCAAACACTTGTGTGCTTGTGGGAGAGCCTGTGTCTTTCCTGGAAGCGTTTGGGAGTTTTGCTCAGACGCGTGTTTCCTCAAGTTCAAGAATCAAGATCTAGGATACCTGCAGACAGGTGCCTGTTTGTGTGGAGACAGTCTGTTTGAAACTGTGTTCCTCAGCGCCCGCTCTTTCTCCCCGTCGCTCCACACGCCTGGGAGTCCCTTTCTTTCTCTCCACAAGCGCGTGTGTTGACTTCGTCGCACATGTGCATCTGCACAAGCGTTGAGCTCAGCAGAGCGTGTCTCTTGACACTTGATGTGCGTTGGCTGTGTCTGCGTGCTCCAGTGAAGAGAGAAACGGGAAATCATCTTGGTAGAGGCAACAAAGCAAAAGCGAGGCAGGATTGACATCTGCTCAACAGAGACGGATTCCCTGCGCTGACACAGTTCACAGTTACACGAGAAGCAATCTGAGCGGTCCATCGACCGGAGACGTGTTTCCCAAGAGGTCGTTTAGCGAGTGAACAGCAGTGTGCGCGACTTTCAGGAGTGTGCCTGGAAAGTGCCAGAATCACCAGAGCATCTGTGCAAAAGCTGCTGCCTCTGTGACCGCATTGAGGCACGTTCCCGTGTCTGCGAGTATATAGACGGCTCTTTCGCGTTCGCTCCGAGGGAAACGGTCCGCTATTGCTTCTGTGCGTACAGACGCGATTCCCTTGTCTCTTGCGAACACAGGGAACTCTGTGCATCCAAATCTACCGGCTAAGGACGCGTCTGCATATGTTTTGGTGAACAATCGAGTGTGCGTGTTCTGACAGCTGCCTCTATGCAGACGTCTCCACAGAGCCACTTCTGAATGCCCCGCAGCCCAGGACTGAATGGATACACTAACAAGTGCACCGGTGTGAGCAACCACATATGCAGAAGGACGTCTTTCATCTCACAGAAGCGCGAACGTCTTGGCGTTCAAGCACATGGCAGAAACAAGGTGTGAACAGATGAGCTGCTGCTATTTTCTCCGTTCGGCATGCTTCGTTGTAGCTCTCTTGCCGGTCGCCGGCTTAGCGGCTTGCTTTGCGCGACTAGGACTGGGGAGTGAAGGAGATAGCGCCGGAAACCTTGCCTTTTGCCTTCTTCGGCGCTGGAACCTGGTTGCTGCGCCTTCTCTTTGTCCATGTGCACACACACGATTCCTCAGCGAAAACCATGCAGAAACCTTACCTCGAGCACCCAGGGATGTGCACCCAGCACCACGTGCACGCACACGCAGCTAGAGAAAAGCACCTACCTTTTCACACACTGATGCCTAAGCAAACGCGTGGCCACACACACGCACACATCCGCAAGCGCGCCTACTCCCATCTATTGAGGGAAAGACGGACGAGCAACGTCCTGACAGGCTTGAGGGGAAAAACGTCCGTTGATGGTTGGCGTACTGCACGCCCGCCTACGGGGCTGCAGGGGAATCCACATTTGGAAGGTACCTGAAGATGTGTGCCTGTTCTTGGAGCTCCGCTAGTAGGGTAGCAAAGACACTCGTAGGCAGTACTGAATGCTGCTCCGTGCTACTTCTCCTCCGCTGGCAAATGCTTCACAGTCGCCCGAGGAAAGACGTTTAACAATCGATCTCCAAGAGAAACGAAACACATGATGCCATAAGGCGAAAGAATGGCAGGGCATCTCTTCACAAGCTTGTCCCTGATCTATAGCTGAGGGCAAACACTTGTGTGCTTGTGGGAGAGCCTGTGTCTTTCCTGGAAGCGTTTGGGAGTTTTGCTCAGACGCGTGTTTCCTCAAGTTCAAGAATCAAGATCTAGGATACCTGCAGACAGGTGCCTGTTTGTGTGGAGACAGTCTGTTTGAAACTGTGTTCCTCAGCGCCCGCTCTTTCTCCCCGTCGCTCCACACGCCTGGGAGTCCCTTTCTTTCTCTCCACAAGCACGTGTGTTGACTTCGTCGCACATGTGCATCTGCACAAGCGTTGAGCTCAGCAGAGCGTGTCTCTTGACACTTGATGTGCGTTGGCTGTGTCTGCGTGCTCCAGTGAAGAGAGAAACGGGAAATCATCTTGGTAGAGGCAACAAAGCAAAAGCGAGGCAGGATTGACATCTGCTCAACAGAGACGGATTCCCTGCGCTGACACAGTTCACAGTTACACGAGAAGCAATCTGAGCGGTCCATCGACCGGAGACGTGTTTCCCAAGAGGTCGTTTAGCGAGTGAACAGCAGTGTGCGCGACTTTCAGGAGTGTGCCTGGAAAGTGCCAGAATCACCAGAGCACCTGTGCAAAAGCTGCTGCCTCTGTGACCGCATTGAGGCACGTTCCCGTGTCTCCGAGTACATAGACGGCTCTTTCGCGTTCACTCCGAGGGAAACGGTCCGCTATTGCTTCTGTGCGTACAGACGCGATTCCCTTGTCTCTTGCGAACACAGGGAACTCTGTGCATCCAAATCTACCGGCTAAGGACGCGTCTGCATATGTTTTGGTGAACAATCGAGTGTGCGTGTTCTGACAGCTGCCTCTATGCAGACGTCTCCACAGAGCCACTTCTGAATGCCCCGCAGCCCAGGACTGAATGGATACACTAACAAGTGCACCGGTGTGAGCAACCACATATGCAGAAGGACGTCTTTCATCTCACAGAAGCGCGAACGTCTTGGCGTTCAAGCACATGGCAGAAACAAGGTGTGAACAGATGAGCTGCTGCTATTTTCTCCGTTCGGCATGCTTCGTTGTAGCTCTCTTGCCGGTCGCCGGCTTAGCGGCTTGCTTTGCGCGACTAGGACTGGGGAGTGAAGGAGATAGCGCCGGAAACCTTGCCTTTTGCCTTCTTCGGCGCTGGAACCTGGTTGCTGCGCCTTCTCTTTGTCCATGTGCACACACACGATTCCTCAGCGAAAACCATGCAGAAACCTTACCTCGAGCACCCAGGGATGTGCACCCAGCACCACGTGCACGCACACGCAGCTAGAGAAAAGCACCTACCTTTTCACACACTGATGCCTAAGCAAACGCGTGGCCACACACACGCACACATCCGCAAGCGCGCCTACTCCCATCTATTGAGGGAAAGACGGACGAGCAACGTCCTGACAGGCTTGAGGGGAAAAACGTCCGTTGATGGTTGGCGTACTGCACGCCCGCCTACGGGGCTGCAGGGGAATCCACATTTGGAAGGTACCTGAAGATGTGTGCCTGTTCTTGGAGCTCCGCTAGTAGGGTAGCAAAGACACTCGTAGGCAGTACTGAATGCTGCTCCGTGCTACTTCTCCTCCGCTGGCAAATGCTTCACAGTCGCCCGAGGAAAGACGTTTAACAATCGATCTCCAAGAGAAACGAAACACATGATGCCATAAGGCGAAAGAATGGCAGGGCATCTCTTCACAAGCTTGTCCCTGATCTATAGCTGAGGGCAAACACTTGTGTGCTTGTGGGAGAGCCTGTGTCTTTCCTGGAAGCATTTGGGAGTTTTGCTCAGACGCGTGTTTCCTCAAGTTCAAGAATCAAGATCTAGGATACCTGCAGACAGGTGCCTGTTTGTGTGGAGACAGTCTGTTTGAAACTGTGTTCCTCAGCGCCCGCTCTTTCTCCCCGTCGCTCCACACGCCTGGGAGTCCCTTTCTTTCTCTCCACAAGCACGTGTGTTGACTTCGTCGCACATGTGCATCTGCACAAGCGTTGAGCTCAGCAGAGTGTGTCTCTTGACACTTGATGTGCGTTGGCTGTGTCTGCGTGCTCCAGTGAAGAGAGAAACGGGAAATCATCTTGGTAGAGGCAACAAAGCAAAAGCGAGGCAGGATTGACATCTGCTCAACAGAGACGGATTCCCTGCGCTGACACAGTTCACAGTTACACGAGAAGCAATCTGAGCGGTCCATCGACCGGAGACGTGTTTCCCAAGAGGTCGTTTAGCGAGTGAACAGCAGTGTGCGCGACTTTCAGGAGTGTGCCTGGAAAGTGCCAGAATCACCAGAGCACCTGTGCAAAAGCTGCTGCCTCTGTGACCGCATTGAGGCACGTTCCCGTGTCTCCGAGTACATAGACGGCTCTTTCGCGTTCGCTCCGAGGGAAACGGTCCGCTATTGCTTCTGTGCGTACAGACGCGATTCCCTTGTCTCTTGCGAACACAGGGAACTCTGTGCATCCAAATCTACCGGCTAATGACGCGTCTGCATATGTTTTGGTGAACAATCGAGTGTGCGTGTTCTGACAGCTGCCTCTATGCAGACGTCTCCACAGAGCCACTTCTGAATGCCCCGCAGCCCAGGACTGAATGGATACACTAACAAGTGCACCGGTGTGAGCAACCACATATGCAGAAGGACGTCTTTCATCTCACAGAAGCGCGAACGTCTTGGCGTTCAAGCACATGGCAGAAACAAGGTGTGAACAGATGAGCTGCTGCTATTTTCTCCGTTCGGCATGCTTCGTTGTAGCTCTCTTGCCGGTCGCCGGCTTAGCGGCTTGCTTTGCGCGACTAGGACTGGGGAGAGAAGGAGATAGCGCCGGAAACCTTGCCTTTTGCCTTCTTCGGCGCTGGAACCTGGTTGCTGCGCCTTCTCTTTGTCCATGTGCACACACACGATTCCTCAGCGAAAACCATGCAGAAACCTTACCTCGAGCACCCAGGGATGTGCACCCAGCACCACGTGCACGCACACGCAGCTAGAGAAAAGCACCTACCTTTTCACACACTGATGCCTAAGCAAACGCGTGGCCACACACACGCACACATCCGCAAGCGCGCCTACTCCCATCTATTGAGGGAAAGACGGACGAGCAACGTCCTGACAGGCTTGAGGGGAAAAACGTCCGTTGATGGTTGGCGTACTGCACGCCCGCCTACGGGGCTGCAGGGGAATCCACATTTGGAAGGTACCTGAAGATGTGTGCCTGTTCTTGGAGCTCCGCTAGTAGGGTAGCAAAGACACTCGTAGGCAGTACTGAATGCTGCTCCGTGCTACTTCTCCTCCGCTGGCAAATGCTTCACAGTCGCCCGAGGAAAGACGTTTAACAATCGATCTCCAAGAGAAACGAAACACATGATGCCATAAGGCGAAAGAATGGCAGGGCATCTCTTCACAAGCTTGTCCCTGATCTATAGCTGAGGGCAAACACTTGTGTGCTTGTGGGAGAGCCTGTGTCTTTCCTGGAAGCGTTTGGGAGTTTTGCTCAGACGCGTGTTTCCTCAAGTTCAAGAATCAAGATCTAGGATACCTGCAGACAGGTGCCTGTTTGTGTGGAGACAGTCTGTTTGAAACTGTGTTCCTCAGCGCCCGCTCTTTCTCCCCGTCGCTCCACACGCCTGGGAGTCCCTTTCTTTCTCTCCACAAGCACGTGTGTTGACTTCGTCGCACATGTGCATCTGCACAAGCGTTGAGCTCAGCAGAGTGTGTCTCTTGACACTTGATGTGCGTTGGCTGTGTCTGCGTGCTCCAGTGAAGAGAGAAACGGGAAATCATCTTGGTAGAGGCAACAAAGCAAAAGCGAGGCAGGATTGACATCTGCTCAACAGAGACGGATTCCCTGCGCTGACACAGTTCACAGTTACACGAGAAGCAATCTGAGCGGTCCATCGACCGGAGACGTGTTTCCCAAGAGGTCGTTTAGCGAGTGAACAGCAGTGTGCGCGACTTTCAGGAGTGTGCCTGGAAAGTGCCAGAATCACCAGAGCACCTGTGCAAAAGCTGCTGCCTCTGTGACCGCATTGAGGCACGTTCCCGTGTCTCCGAGTACATAGACGGCTCTTTCGCGTTCGCTCCGAGGGAAACGGTCCGCTATTGCTTCTGTGCGTACAGACGCGATTCCCTTGTCTCTTGCGAACACAGGGAACTCTGTGCATCCAAATCTACCGGCTAATGACGCGTCTGCATATGTTTTGGTGAACAATCGAGTGTGCGTGTTCTGACAGCTGCCTCTATGCAGACGTCTCCACAGAGCCACTTCTGAATGCCCCGCAGCCCAGGACTGAATGGATACACTAACAAGTGCACCGGTGTGAGCAACCACATATGCAGAAGGACGTCTTTCATCTCACAGAAGCGCGAACGTCTTGGCGTTCAAGCACATGGCAGAAACAAGGTGTGAACAGATGAGCTGCTGCTATTTTCTCCGTTCGGCATGCTTCGTTGTAGCTCTCTTGCCGGTCGCCGGCTTAGCGGCTTGCTTTGCGCGACTAGGACTGGGGAGAGAAGGAGATAGCGCCGGAAACCTTGCCTTTTGCCTTCTTCGGCGCTGGAACCTGGTTGCTGCGCCTTCTCTTTGTCCATGTGCACACACACGATTCCTCAGCGAAAACCATGCAGAAACCTTACCTCGAGCACCCAGGGATGTGCACCCAGCACCACGTGCACGCACACGCAGCTAGAGAAAAGCACCTACCTTTTCACACACTGATGCCTAAGCAAACGCGTGGCCACACACACGCACACATCCGCAAGCGCGCCTACTCCCATCTATTGAGGGAAAGACGGACGAGCAACGTCCTGACAGGCTTGAGGGGAAAAACGTCCGTTGATGGTTGGCGTACTGCACGCCCGCCTACGGGGCTGCAGGGGAATCCACATTTGGAAGGTACCTGAAGATGTGTGCCTGTTCTTGGAGCTCCGCTAGTAGGGTAGCAAAGACACTCGTAGGCAGTACTGAATGCTGCTCCGTGCTACTTCTCCTCCGCTGGCAAATGCTTCACAGTCGCCCGAGGAAAGACGTTTAACAATCGATCTCCAAGAGAAACGAAACACATGATGCCATAAGGCGAAAGAATGGCAGGGCATCTCTTCACAAGCTTGTCCCTGATCTATAGCTGAGGGCAAACACTTGTGTGCTTGTGGGAGAGCCTGTGTCTTTCCTGGAAGCGTTTGGGAGTTTTGCTCAGACGCGTGTTTCCTCAAGTTCAAGAATCAAGATCTAGGATACCTGCAGACAGGTGCCTGTTTGTGTGGAGACAGTCTGTTTGAAACTGTGTTCCTCAGCGCCCGCTCTTTCTCCCCGTCGCTCCACACGCCTGGGAGTCCCTTTCTTTCTCTCCACAAGCACGTGTGTTGACTTCGTCGCACATGTGCATCTGCACAAGCGTTGAGCTCAGCAGAGTGTGTCTCTTGACACTTGATGTGCGTTGGCTGTGTCTGCGTGCTCCAGTGAAGAGAGAAACGGGAAATCATCTTGGTAGAGGCAACAAAGCAAAAGCGAGGCAGGATTGACATCTGCTCAACAGAGACGGATTCCCTGCGCTGACACAGTTCACAGTTACACGAGAAGCAATCTGAGCGGTCCATCGACCGGAGACGTGTTTCCCAAGAGGTCGTTTAGCGAGTGAACAGCAGTGTGCGCGACTTTCAGGAGTGTGCCTGGAAAGTGCCAGAATCACCAGAGCACCTGTGCAAAAGCTGCTGCCTCTGTGACCGCATTGAGGCACGTTCCCGTGTCTCCGAGTACATAGACGGCTCTTTCGCGTTCGCTCCGAGGGAAACGGTCCGCTATTGCTTCTGTGCGTACAGACGCGATTCCCTTGTCTCTTGCGAACACAGGGAACTCTGTGCATCCAAATCTACCGGCTAATGACGCGTCTGCATATGTTTTGGTGAACAATCGAGTGTGCGTGTTCTGACAGCTGCCTCTATGCAGACGTCTCCACAGAGCCACTTCTGAATGCCCCGCAGCCCAGGACTGAATGGATACACTAACAAGTGCACCGGTGTGAGCAACCACATATGCAGAAGGACGTCTTTCATCTCACAGAAGCGCGAACGTCTTGGCGTTCAAGCACATGGCAGAAACAAGGTGTGAACAGATGAGCTGCTGCTATTTTCTCCGTTCGGCATGCTTCGTTGTAGCTCTCTTGCCGGTCGCCGGCTTAGCGGCTTGCTTTGCGCGACTAGGACTGGGGAGAGAAGGAGATAGCGCCGGAAACCTTGCCTTTTGCCTTCTTCGGCGCTGGAACCTGGTTGCTGCGCCTTCTCTTTGTCCCTGTGCACACACACGATTCCTCAGCGAAAACCATGCAGAAACCTTACCTCGAGCACCCAGGGATGTGCACCCAGCACCACGTGCACGCACACGCAGCTAGAGAAAAGCACCTACCTTTTCACACACTGATGCCTAAGCAAACGCGTGGCCACACACACGCACACATCCGCAAGCGCGCCTACTCCCATCTATTGAGGGAAAGACGGACGAGCAACGTCCTGACAGGCTTGAGGGGAAAAACGTCCGTTGATGGTTGGCGTACTGCACGCCCGCCTACGGGGCTGCAGGGGAATCCACATTTGGAAGGTACCTGAAGATGTGTGCCTGTTCTTGGAGCTCCGCTAGTAGGGTAGCAAAGACACTCGTAGGCAGTACTGAATGCTGCTCCGTGCTACTTCTCCTCCGGTGGCAAATGCTTCACAGTCGCCCGAGGAAAGAAGTTTAACAATCGATCTCCAAGAGAAACGAAACACATGATGCCATAAGGCGAAAGAATGGCAGGGCATCTCTTCACAAGCTTGTCCCTGATCTATAGCTGAGGGCAAACACTTGTGTGCTTGTGGGAGAGCCTGTGTCTTTCCTGGAAGCGTTTGGGAGTTTTGCTCAGACGCGTGTTTCCTCAAGTTCAAGAATCAAGATCTAGGATACCTGCAGACAGGTGCCTGTTTGTGTGGAGACAGTCTGTTTGAAACTGTGTTCCTCAGCGCCCGCTCTTTCTCCCCGTCGCTCCACACGCCTGGGAGTCCCTTTCTTTCTCTCCACAAGCACGTGTGTTGACTTCGTCGCACATGTGCATCTGCACAAGCGTTGAGCTCAGCAGAGCGTGTCTCTTGACACTTGATGTGCGTTGGCTGTGTCTGCGTGCTCCAGTGAAGAGAGAAACGGGAAATCATCTTGGTAGAGGCAACAAAGCAAAAGCGAGGCAGGATTGACATCTGCTCAACAGAGACGGATTCCCTGCGCTGACACAGTTCACAGTTACACGAGAAGCAATCTGAGCGGTCCATCGACCGGAGACGTGTTTCCCAAGAGGTCGTTTAGCGAGTGAACAGCAGTGTGCGCGACTTTCAGGAGTGTGCCTGGAAAGTGCCAGAATCACCAGAGCACCTGTGCAAAAGCTGCTGCCTCTGTGACCGCATTGAGGCACGTTCCCGTGTCTCCGAGTACATAGACGGCTCTTTCGCGTTCACTCCGAGGGAAACGGTCCGCTATTGCTTCTGTGCGTACAGACGCGATTCCCTTGTCTCTTGCGAACACAGGGAACTCTGTGCATCCAAATCTACCGGCTAAGGACGCGTCTGCATATGTTTTGGTGAACAATCGAGTGTGCGTGTTCTGACAGCTGCCTCTATGCAGACGTCTCCACAGAGCCACTTCTGAATGCCCCGCAGCCCAGGACTGAATGGATACACTAACAAGTGCACCGGTGTGAGCAACCACATATGCAGAAGGACGTCTTTCATCTCACAGAAGCGCGAACGTCTTGGCGTTCAAGCACATGGCAGAAACAAGGTGTGAACAGATGAGCTGCTGCTATTTTCTCCGTTCGGCATGCTTCGTTGTAGCTCTCTTGCCGGTCGCCGGCTTAGCGGCTTGCTTTGCGCGACTAGGACTGGGGAGTGAAGGAGATAGCGCCGGAAACCTTGCCTTTTGCCTTCTTCGGCGCTGGAACCTGGTTGCTGCGCCTTCTCTTTGTCCATGTGCACACACACGATTCCTCAGCGAAAACCATGCAGAAACCTTACCTCGAGCACCCAGGGATGTGCACCCAGCACCACGTGCACGCACACGCAGCTAGAGAAAAGCACCTACCTTTTCACACACTGATGCCTAAGCAAACGCGTGGCCACACACACGCACACATCCGCAAGCGCGCCTACTCCCATCTATTGAGGGAAAGACGGACGAGCAACGTCCTGACAGGCTTGAGGGGAAAAACGTCCGTTGATGGTTGGCGTACTGCACGCCCGCCTACGGGGCTGCAGGGGAATCCACATTTGGAAGGTACCTGAAGATGTGTGCCTGTTCTTGGAGCTCCGCTAGTAGGGTAGCAAAGACACTCGTAGGCAGTACTGAATGCTGCTCCGTGCTACTTCTCCTCCGCTGGCAAATGCTTCACAGTCGCCCGAGGAAAGACGTTTAACAATCGATCTCCAAGAGAAACGAAACACATGATGCCATAAGGCGAAAGAATGGCAGGGCATCTCTTCACAAGCTTGTCCCTGATCTATAGCTGAGGGCAAACACTTGTGTGCTTGTGGGAGAGCCTGTGTCTTTCCTGGAAGCGTTTGGGAGTTTTGCTCAGACGCGTGTTTCCTCAAGTTCAAGAATCAAGATCTAGGATACCTGCAGACAGGTGCCTGTTTGTGTGGAGACAGTCTGTTTGAAACTGTGTTCCTCAGCGCCCGCTCTTTCTCCCCGTCGCTCCACACGCCTGGGAGTCCCTTTCTTTCTCTCCACAAGCACGTGTGTTGACTTCGTCGCACATGTGCATCTGCACAAGCGTTGAGCTCAGCAGAGTGTGTCTCTTGACACTTGATGTGCGTTGGCTGTGTCTGCGTGCTCCAGTGAAGAGAGAAACGGGAAATCATCTTGGTAGAGGCAACAAAGCAAAAGCGAGGCAGGATTGACATCTGCTCAACAGAGACGGATTCCCTGCGCTGACACAGTTCACAGTTACACGAGAAGCAATCTGAGCGGTCCATCGACCGGAGACGTGTTTCCCAATAGGTCGTTTAGCGAGTGAACAGCAGTGTGCGCGACTTTCAGGAGTGTGCCTGGAAAGTGCCAGAATCACCAGAGCACCTGTGCAAAAGCTGCTGCCTCTGTGACCGCATTGAGGCACGTTCCCGTGTCTCCGAGTACATAGACGGCTCTTTCGCGTTCGCTCCGAGGGAAACGGTCCGCTATTGCTTCTGTGCGTACAGACGCGATTCCCTTGTCTCTTGCGAACACAGGGAACTCTGTGCATCCAAATCTACAGGCTAAGGACGCGTCTGCATATGTTTTGGTGAACAATCGAGTGTGCGTGTTCTGACAGCTGCCTCTATGCAGACGTCTCCACAGAGCCACTTCTGAATGCCCCGCAGCCCAGGACTGAATGGATACACTAACAAGTGCACCGGTGTGAGCAACCACATATGCAGAAGGACGTCTTTCATCTCACAGAAGCGCGAACGTCTTGGCGTTCAAGCACATGGCAGAAACAAGGTGTGAACAGATGAGCTGCTGCTATTTTCTCCGTTCGGCATGCTTCGTTGTAGCTCTCTTGCCGGTCGCCGGCTTAGCGGCTTGCTTTGCGCGACTAGGACTGGGGAGTGAAGGAGATAGCGCCGGAAACCTTGCCTTTTGCCTTCTTCGGCGCTGGAACCTGGTTGCTGCGCCTTCTCTTTGTCCATGTGCACACACACGATTCCTCAGCGAAAACCATGCAGAAACCTTACCTCGAGCACCCAGGGATGTGCACCCAGCACCACGTGCACGCACACGCAGCTAGAGAAAAGCACCTACCTTTTCACACACTGATGCCTAAGCAAACGCGTGGCCACACACACGCACACATCCGCAAGCGCGCCTACTCCCATCTATTGAGGGAAAGACGGACGAGCAACGTCCTGACAGGCTTGAGGGGAAAAACGTCCGTTGATGGTTGGCGTACTGCACGCCCGCCTACGGGGCTGCAGGGGAATCCACATTTGGAAGGTACCTGAAGATGTGTGCCTGTTCTTGGAGCTCCGCTAGTAGGGTAGCAAAGACACTCGTAGGCAGTACTGAATGCTGCTCCGTGCTACTTCTCCTCCGCTGGCAAATGCTTCACAGTCGCCCGAGGAAAGACGTTTAACAATCGATCTCCAAGAGAAACGAAACACATGATGCCATAAGGCGAAAGAATGGCAGGGCATCTCTTCACAAGCTTGTCCCTGATCTATAGCTGAGGGCAAACACTTGTGTGCTTGTGGGAGAGCCTGTGTCTTTCCTGGAAGCGTTTGGGAGTTTTGCTCAGACGCGTGTTTCCTCAAGTTCAAGAATCAAGATCTAGGATACCTGCAGACAGGTGCCTGTTTGTGTGGAGACAGTCTGTTTGAAACTGTGTTCCTCAGCGCCCGCTCTTTCTCCCCGTCGCTCCACACGCCTGGGAGTCCCTTTCTTTCTCTCCACAAGCACGTGTGTTGACTTCGTCGCACATGTGCATCTGCACAAGCGTTGAGCTCAGCAGAGTGTGTCTCTTGACACTTGATGTGCGTTGGCTGTGTCTGCGTGCTCCAGTGAAGAGAGAAACGGGAAATCATCTTGGTAGAGGCAACAAAGCAAAAGCGAGGCAGGATTGACATCTGCTCAACAGAGACGGATTCCCTGCGCTGACACAGTTCACAGTTACACGAGAAGCAATCTGAGCGGTCCATCGACCGGAGACGTGTTTCCCAATAGGTCGTTTAGCGAGTGAACAGCAGTGTGCGCGACTTTCAGGAGTGTGCCTGGAAAGTGCCAGAATCACCAGAGCACCTGTGCAAAAGCTGCTGCCTCTGTGACCGCATTGAGGCACGTTCCCGTGTCTCCGAGTACATAGACGGCTCTTTCGCGTTCGCTCCGAGGGAAACGGTCCGCTATTGCTTCTGTGCGTACAGACGCGATTCCCTTGTCTCTTGCGAACACAGGGAACTCTGTGCATCCAAATCTACAGGCTAAGGACGCGTCTGCATATGTTTTGGTGAACAATCGAGTGTGCGTGTTCTGACAGCTGCCTCTATGCAGACGTCTCCACAGAGCCACTTCTGAATGCCCCGCAGCCCAGGACTGAATGGATACACTAACAAGTGCACCGGTGTGAGCAACCACATATGCAGAAGGACGTCTTTCATCTCACAGAAGCGCGAACGTCTTGGCGTTCAAGCACATGGCAGAAACAAGGTGTGAACAGATGAGCTGCTGCTATTTTCTCCGTTCGGCATGCTTCGTTGTAGCTCTCTTGCCGGTCGCCGGCTTAGCGGCTTGCTTTGCGCGACTAGGTCTGCGGAGAGAAGGAGATAGCGCCGGAAACCTTGCCTTTTGCCTTCTTCGGCGCTGGAACCTGGTTGCTGCGCCTTCTCTTTGTCCATGTGCACACACACGATTCCTCAGCGAAAACCATGCAGAAACCTTTCCACGAGCACCCAGGGATGTGCACCCAGCACCACGTGCACGCACACGCAGCTAGAGAAAAGCACCTACCTTTTCACACACTGATGCCTAAGCAAACGCGTGGCCACACACACGCACACATCCGCAAGCGCGCCTACTCCCATCTATTGAGGGAAAGACGGACGAGCAACGTCCTGACAGGCTTGAGGGGAAAAACGTCCGTTGATGGTTGGCGTACTGCACGCCCGCCTACGGGGCTGCAGGGGAATCCACATTTGGAAGGTACCTGAAGATGTGTGCCTGTTCTTGGAGCTCCGCTAGTAGGGTAGCAAAGACACTCGTAGGCAGTACTGAATGCTGCTCCGTGCTACTTCTCCTCCGGTGGCAAATGCTTCACAGTCGCCCGAGGAAAGAAGTTTAACAATCGATCTCCAAGAGAAACGAAACACATGATGCCATAAGGCGAAAGAATGGCAGGGCATCTCTTCACAAGCTTGTCCCTGATCTATAGCTGAGGGCAAACACTTGTGTGCTTGTGGGAGAGCCTGTGTCTTTCCTGGAAGCGTTTGGGAGTTTTGCTCAGACGCGTGTTTCCTCAAGTTCAAGAATCAAGATCTAGGATACCTGCAGACAGGTGCCTGTTTGTGTGGAGACAGTCTGTTTGAAACTGTGTTCCTCAGCGCCCGCTCTTTCTCCCCGTCGCTCCACACGCCTGGGAGTCCCTTTCTTTCTCTCCACAAGCACGTGTGTTGACTTCGTCGCACATGTGCATCTGCACAAGCGTTGAGCTCAGCAGAGTGTGT
This sequence comes from Patagioenas fasciata, assembly GCF_037038585.1. NCBI lineage: Eukaryota > Metazoa > Chordata > Aves > Columbiformes > Columbidae > Patagioenas > Patagioenas fasciata. The sequence continues at coordinate 22,202,830 of NC_092524.1, forward strand.
CTCTTGACACTTGATGTGCGTTGGCTGTGTCTGCGTGCTCCAGTGAAGAGAGAAACGGGAAATCATCTTGGTAGAGGCAACAAAGCAAAAGCGAGGCAGGATTGACATCTGCTCAACAGAGACGGATTCCCTGCGCTGACACAGTTCACAGTTACACGAGAAGCAATCTGAGCGGTCCATCGACCGGAGACGTGTTTCCCAAGAGGTCGTTTAGCGAGTGAACAGCAGTGTGCGCGACTTTCAGGAGTGTGCCTGGAAAGTGCCAGAATCACCAGAGCACCTGTGCAAAAGCTGCTGCCTCTGTGACCGCATTGAGGCACGTTCCCGTGTCTCCGAGTACATAGACGGCTCTTTCGCGTTCACTCCGAGGGAAACGGTCCGCTATTGCTTCTGTGCGTACAGACGCGATTCCCTTGTCTCTTGCGAACACAGGGAACTCTGTGCATCCAAATCTACCGGCTAAGGACGCGTCTGCATATGTTTTGGTGAACAATCGAGTGTGCGTGTTCTGACAGCTGCCTCTATGCAGACGTCTCCACAGAGCCACTTCTGAATGCCCCGCAGCCCAGGACTGAATGGATACACTAACAAGTGCACCGGTGTGAGCAACCACATATGCAGAAGGACGTCTTTCATCTCACAGAAGCGCGAACGTCTTGGCGTTCAAGCACATGGCAGAAACAAGGTGTGAACAGATGAGCTGCTGCTATTTTCTCCGTTCGGCATGCTTCGTTGTAGCTCTCTTGCCGGTCGCCGTCTTAGCGGCTTGCTTTGCGCGACTAGGTCTGGGGAGAGAAGGAGATAGCGCCGGAAACCTTGCCTTTTGCCTTCTTCGGCGCTGGAACCTGGTTGCTGCGCCTTCTCTTTGTCCATGTGCACACACACGATTCCTCAGCGAAAACCATGCAGAAACCTTACCTCGAGCACCCAGGGATGTGCACCCAGCACCACGTGCACGCACACGCAGCTAGAGAAAAGCACCTACCTTTTCACACACTGATGCCTAAGCAAACGCGTGGCCACACACACGCACACATCCGCAAGCGCGCCTACTCCCATCTATTGAGGGAAAGACGGACGAGCAACGTCCTGACAGGCTTGAGGGGAAAAACGTCCGTTGATGGTTGGCGTACTGCACGCCCGCCTACGGGGCTGCAGGGGAATCCACATTTGGAAGGTACCTGAAGATGTGTGCCTGTTCTTGGAGCTCCGCTAGTAGGGTAGCAAAGACACTCGTAGGCAGTACTGAATGCTGCTCCGTGCTACTTCTCCTCCGCTGGCAAATGCTTCACAGTCGCCCGAGGAAAGACGTTTAACAATCGATCTCCAAGAGAAACGAAACACATGATGCCATAAGGCGAAAGAATGGCAGGGCATCTCTTCACAAGCTTGTCCCTGATCTATAGCTGAGGGCAAACACTTGTGTGCTTGTGGGAGAGCCTGTGTCTTTCCTGGAAGCGTTTGGGAGTTTTGCTCAGACGCGTGTTTCCTCAAGTTCAAGAATCAAGATCTAGGATACCTGCAGACAGGTGCCTGTTTGTGTGGAGACAGTCTGTTTGAAACTGTGTTCCTCAGCGCCCGCTCTTTCTCCCCGTCGCTCCACACGCCTGGGAGTCCCTTTCTTTCTCTCCACAAGCACGTGTGTTGACTTCGTCGCACATGTGCATCTGCACAAGCGTTGAGCTCAGCAGAGTGTGTCTCTTGACACTTGATGTGCGTTGGCTGTGTCTGCGTGCTCCAGTGAAGAGAGAAACGGGAAATCATCTTGGTAGAGGCAACAAAGCAAAAGCGAGGCAGGATTGACATCTGCTCAACAGAGACGGATTCCCTGCGCTGACACAGTTCACAGTTACACGAGAAGCAATCTGAGCGGTCCATCGACCGGAGACGTGTTTCCCAATAGGTCGTTTAGCGAGTGAACAGCAGTGTGCGCGACTTTCAGGAGTGTGCCTGGAAAGTGCCAGAATCACCAGAGCACCTGTGCAAAAGCTGCTGCCTCTGTGACCGCATTGAGGCACGTTCCCGTGTCTCCGAGTACATAGACGGCTCTTTCGCGTTCGCTCCGAGGGAAACGGTCCGCTATTGCTTCTGTGCGTACAGACGCGATTCCCTTGTCTCTTGCGAACACAGGGAACTCTGTGCATCCAAATCTACAGGCTAAGGACGCGTCTGCATATGTTTTGGTGAACAATCGAGTGTGCGTGTTCTGACAGCTGCCTCTATGCAGACGTCTCCACAGAGCCACTTCTGAATGCCCCGCAGCCCAGGACTGAATGGATACACTAACAAGTGCACCGGTGTGAGCAACCACATATGCAGAAGGACGTCTTTCATCTCACAGAAGCGCGAACGTCTTGGCGTTCAAGCACATGGCAGAAACAAGGTGTGAACAGATGAGCTGCTGCTATTTTCTCCGTTCGGCATGCTTCGTTGTAGCTCTCTTGCCGGTCGCCGGCTTAGCGGCTTGCTTTGCGCGACTAGGACTGGGGAGAGAAGGAGATAGCGCCGGAAACCTTGCCTTTTGCCTTCTTCGGCGCTGGAACCTGGTTGCTGCGCCTTCTCTTTGTCCATGTGCACACACACGATTCCTCAGCGAAAACCATGCAGAAACCTTTCCACGAGCACCCAGGGATGTGCACCCAGCACCACGTGCACGCACACGCAGCTAGAGAAAAGCACCTACCTTTTCACACACTGATGCCTAAGCAAACGCGTGGCCACACACACGCACACATCCGCAAGCGCGCCTACTCCCATCTATTGAGGGAAAGACGGACGAGCAACGTCCTGACAGGCTTGAGGGGAAAAACGTCCGTTGATGGTTGGCGTACTGCACGCCCGCCTACGGGGCTGCAGGGGAATCCACATTTGGAAGGTACCTGAAGATGTGTGCCTGTTCTTGGAGCTCCGCTAGTAGGGTAGCAAAGACACTCGTAGGCAGTACTGAATGCTGCTCCGTGCTACTTCTCCTCCGGTGGCAAATGCTTCACAGTCGCCCGAGGAAAGAAGTTTAACAATCGATCTCCAAGAGAAACGAAACACATGATGCCATAAGGCGAAAGAATGGCAGGGCATCTCTTCACAAGCTTGTCCCTGATCTATAGCTGAGGGCAAACACTTGTGTGCTTGTGGGAGAGCCTGTGTCTTTCCTGGAAGCGTTTGGGAGTTTTGCTCAGACGCGTGTTTCCTCAAGTTCAAGAATCAAGATCTAGGATACCTGCAGACAGGTGCCTGTTTGTGTGGAGACAGTCTGTTTGAAACTGTGTTCCTCAGCGCCCGCTCTTTCTCCCCGTCGCTCCACACGCCTGGGAGTCCCTTTCTTTCTCTCCACAAGCACGTGTGTTGACTTCGTCGCACATGTGCATCTGCACAAGCGTTGAGCTCAGCAGAGCGTGTCTCTTGACACTTGATGTGCGTTGGCTGTGTCTGCGTGCTCCAGTGAAGAGAGAAACGGGAAATCATCTTGGTAGAGGCAACAAAGCAAAAGCGAGGCAGGATTGACATCTGCTCAACAGAGACGGATTCCCTGCGCTGACACAGTTCACAGTTACACGAGAAGCAATCTGAGCGGTCCATCGACCGGAGACGTGTTTCCCAAGAGGTCGTTTAGCGAGTGAACAGCAGTGTGCGCGACTTTCAGGAGTGTGCCTGGAAAGTGCCAGAATCACCAGAGCACCTGTGCAAAAGCTGCTGCCTCTGTGACCGCATTGAGGCACGTTCCCGTGTCTCCGAGTACATAGACGGCTCTTTCGCGTTCACTCCGAGGGAAACGGTCCGCTATTGCTTCTGTGCGTACAGACGCGATTCCCTTGTCTCTTGCGAACACAGGGAACTCTGTGCATCCAAATCTACCGGCTAAGGACGCGTCTGCATATGTTTTGGTGAACAATCGAGTGTGCGTGTTCTGACAGCTGCCTCTATGCAGACGTCTCCACAGAGCCACTTCTGAATGCCCCGCAGCCCAGGACTGAATGGATACACTAACAAGTGCACCGGTGTGAGCAACCACATATGCAGAAGGACGTCTTTCATCTCACAGAAGCGCGAACGTCTTGGCGTTCAAGCACATGGCAGAAACAAGGTGTGAACAGATGAGCTGCTGCTATTTTCTCCGTTCAGCATGCTTCGTTGTAGCTCTCTTGCCGGTCGCCGGCTTAGCGGCTTGCTTTGCGCGACTAGGTCTGGGGAGAGAAGGAGATAGCGCCGGAAACCTTGCCTTTTGCCTTCTTCGGCGCTGGAACCTGGTTGCTGCTCCTTCTCTTTGTCCATGTGCACACACACGATTCCTCAGCGAAAACCATGCAGAAACCTTACCTCGAGCACCCAGGGATGTGCACCCAGCACCACGTGCACGCACACGCAGCTAGAGAAAAGCACCTACCTTTTCACACACTGATGCCTAAGCAAACGCGTGGCCACACACACGCACACATCCGCAAGCGCGCCTACTCCCATCTATTGAGGGAAAGACGGACGAGCAACGTCCTGACAGGCTTGAGGGGAAAAACGTCCGTTGATGGTTGGCGTACTGCACGCCCGCCTACGGGGCTGCAGGGGAATCCATATTTGGAAGGTACCTGAAGATGTGTGCCTGTTCTTGGAGCTCCGCTAGTAGGGTAGCAAAGACACTCGTAGGCAGTACTGAATGCTGCTCCGTGCTACTTCTCCTCCGCTGGCAAATGCTTCACAGTCGCCCGAGGAAAGACGTTTAACAATCGATCTCCAAGAGAAACGAAACACATGATGCCATAAGGCGAAAGAATAGCAGGGCATCTCTTCACAAGCTTGTCCCTGATGTATAGCTGAAGGCAAACACTTGTGTGCTTGTGGGAGAGCCTATGTCTTTCCTGGAAGCGTTTGGGAGTTTTGCTCAGACGCGTGTTTCCTCAAGTTCAAGAATCAAGATCTAGGATACCTGCAGACAGGTGCCTGTTTGTGTGGAGACAGTCTGTTTGAAACTGTGTTCCTCAGCGCCCGCTCTTTCTCCCCGTCGCTCCACACGCCTGGGAGTCCCTTTCTTTCTCTCCACAAGCACGTGTGTTGACTTCGTCGCACATGTGCATCTGCACAAGCGTTGAGCTCAGCAGAGTGTGTCTCTTGACACTTGATGTGCGTTGGCTGTGTCTGCGTGCTCCAGTGAAGAGAGAAACGGGAAATCATCTTGGTAGAGGCAACAAAGCAAAAGCGAGGCAGGATTGACATCTGCTCAACAGAGACGGATTCCCTGCGCTGACACAGTTCACAGTTACACGAGAAGCAATCTGAGCGGTCCATCGACCGGAGACGTGTTTCCCAAGAGGTCGTTTAGCGAGTGAACAGCAGTGTGCGCGACTTTCAGGAGTGTGCCTGGAAAGTGCCAGAATCACCAGAGCATCTGTGCAAAAGCTGCTGCCTCTGTGACCGCATTGAGGCACGTTCCCGTGTCTGCGAGTATATAGACGGCTCTTTCGCGTTCGCTCCGAGGGAAACGGTCCGCTATTGCTTCTGTGCGTACAGACGCGATTCCCTTGTCTCTTGCGAACACAGGGAACTCTGTGCATCCAAATCTACAGGCTAAGGACGCGTCTGCATATGTTTTGGTGAACAATCGAGTGTGCGTGTTCTGACAGCTGCCTCTATGCAGACGTCTCCACAGAGCCACTTCTGAATGCCCCGCAGCCCAGGACTGAATGGATACACTAACAAGTGCACCGGTGTGAGCAACCACATATGCAGAAGGACGTCTTTCATCTCACAGAAGCGCGAACGTCTTGGCGTTCAAGCACATGGCAGAAACAAGGTGTGAACAGATGAGCTGCTGCTATTTTCTCCGTTCGGCATGCTTCGTTGTAGCTCTCTTGCCGGTCGCCGGCTTAGCGGCTTGCTTTGCGCGACTAGGTCTGCGGAGAGAAGGAGATAGCGCCGGAAACCTTGCCTTTTGCCTTCTTCGGCGCTGGAACCTGGTTGCTGCGCCTTCTCTTTGTCCATGTGCACACACACGATTCCTCAGCGAAAACCATGCAGAAACCTTTCCACGAGCACCCAGGGATGTGCACCCAGCACCACGTGCACGCACACGCAGCTAGAGAAAAGCACCTACCTTTTCACACACTGATGCCTAAGCAAACGCGTGGCCACACACACGCACACATCCGCAAGCGCGCCTACTCCCATCTATTGAGGGAAAGACGGACGAGCAACGTCCTGACAGGCTTGAGGGGAAAAACGTCCGTTGATGGTTGGCGTACTGCACGCCCGCCTACGGGGCTGCAGGGGAATCCACATTTGGAAGGTACCTGAAGATGTGTGCCTGTTCTTGGAGCTCCGCTAGTAGGGTAGCAAAGACACTCGTAGGCAGTACTGAATGCTGCTCCGTGCTACTTCTCCTCCGGTGGCAAATGCTTCACAGTCGCCCGAGGAAAGAAGTTTAACAATCGATCTCCAAGAGAAACGAAACACATGATGCCATAAGGCGAAAGAATGGCAGGGCATCTCTTCACAAGCTTGTCCCTGATCTATAGCTGAGGGCAAACACTTGTGTGCTTGTGGGAGAGCCTGTGTCTTTCCTGGAAGCGTTTGGGAGTTTTGCTCAGACGCGTGTTTCCTCAAGTTCAAGAATCAAGATCTAGGATACCTGCAGACAGGTGCCTGTTTGTGTGGAGACAGTCTGTTTGAAACTGTGTTCCTCAGCGCCCGCTCTTTCTCCCCGTCGCTCCACACGCCTGGGAGTCCCTTTCTTTCTCTCCACAAGCACGTGTGTTGACTTCGTCGCACATGTGCATCTGCACAAGCGTTGAGCTCAGCAGAGTGTGTCTCTTGACACTTGATGTGCGTTGGCTGTGTCTGCGTGCTCCAGTGAAGAGAGAAACGGGAAATCATCTTGGTAGAGGCAACAAAGCAAAAGCGAGGCAGGATTGACATCTGCTCAACAGAGACGGATTCCCTGCGCTGACACAGTTCACAGTTACACGAGAAGCAATCTGAGCGGTCCATCGACCGGAGACGTGTTTCCCAAGAGGTCGTTTAGCGAGTGAACAGCAGTGTGCGCGACTTTCAGGAGTGTGCCTGGAAAGTGCCAGAATCACCAGAGCACCTGTGCAAAAGCTGCTGCCTCTGTGACCGCATTGAGGCACGTTCCCGTGTCTCCGAGTACATAGACGGCTCTTTCGCGTTCACTCCGAGGGAAACGGTCCGCTATTGCTTCTGTGCGTACAGACGCGATTCCCTTGTCTCTTGCGAACACAGGGAACTCTGTGCATCCAAATCTACCGGCTAAGGACGCGTCTGCATATGTTTTGGTGAACAATCGAGTGTGCGTGTTCTGACAGCTGCCTCTATGCAGACGTCTCCACAGAGCCACTTCTGAATGCCCCGCAGCCCAGGACTGAATGGATACACTAACAAGTGCACCGGTGTGAGCAACCACATATGCAGAAGGACGTCTTTCATCTCACAGAAGCGCGAACGTCTTGGCGTTCAAGCACATGGCAGAAACAAGGTGTGAACAGATGAGCTGCTGCTATTTTCTCCGTTCGGCATGCTTCGTTGTAGCTCTCTTGCCGGTCGCCGTCTTAGCGGCTTGCTTTGCGCGACTAGGTCTGGGGAGAGAAGGAGATAGCGCCGGAAACCTTGCCTTTTGCCTTCTTCGGCGCTGGAACCTGGTTGCTGCGCCTTCTCTTTGTCCATGTGCACACACACGATTCCTCAGCGAAAACCATGCAGAAACCTTACCTCGAGCACCCAGGGATGTGCACCCAGCACCACGTGCACGCACACGCAGCTAGAGAAAAGCACCTACCTTTTCACACACTGATGCCTAAGCAAACGCGTGGCCACACACACGCACACATCCGCAAGCGCGCCTACTCCCATCTATTGAGGGAAAGACGGACGAGCAACGTCCTGACAGGCTTGAGGGGAAAAACGTCCGTTGATGGTTGGCGTACTGCACGCCCGCCTACGGGGCTGCAGGGGAATCCACATTTGGAAGGTACCTGAAGATGTGTGCCTGTTCTTGGAGCTCCGCTAGTAGGGTAGCAAAGACACTCGTAGGCAGTACTGAATGCTGCTCCGTGCTACTTCTCCTCCGCTGGCAAATGCTTCACAGTCGCCCGAGGAAAGACGTTTAACAATCGATCTCCAAGAGAAACGAAACACATGATGCCATAAGGCGAAAGAATGGCAGGGCATCTCTTCACAAGCTTGTCCCTGATCTATAGCTGAGGGCAAACACTTGTGTGCTTGTGGGAGAGCCTGTGTCTTTCCTGGAAGCGTTTGGGAGTTTTGCTCAGACGCGTGTTTCCTCAAGTTCAAGAATCAAGATCTAGGATACCTGCAGACAGGTGCCTGTTTGTGTGGAGACAGTCTGTTTGAAACTGTGTTCCTCAGCGCCCGCTCTTTCTCCCCGTCGCTCCACACGCCTGGGAGTCCCTTTCTTTCTCTCCACAAGCACGTGTGTTGACTTCGTCGCACATGTGCATCTGCACAAGCGTTGAGCTCAGCAGAGTGTGTCTCTTGACACTTGATGTGCGTTGGCTGTGTCTGCGTGCTCCAGTGAAGAGAGAAACGGGAAATCATCTTGGTAGAGGCAACAAAGCAAAAGCGAGGCAGGATTGACATCTGCTCAACAGAGACGGATTCCCTGCGCTGACACAGTTCACAGTTACACGAGAAGCAATCTGAGCGGTCCATCGACCGGAGACGTGTTTCCCAATAGGTCGTTTAGCGAGTGAACAGCAGTGTGCGCGACTTTCAGGAGTGTGCCTGGAAAGTGCCAGAATCACCAGAGCACCTGTGCAAAAGCTGCTGCCTCTGTGACCGCATTGAGGCACGTTCCCGTGTCTCCGAGTACATAGACGGCTCTTTCGCGTTCGCTCCGAGGGAAACGGTCCGCTATTGCTTCTGTGCGTACAGACGCGATTCCCTTGTCTCTTGCGAACACAGGGAACTCTGTGCATCCAAATCTACAGGCTAAGGACGCGTCTGCATATGTTTTGGTGAACAATCGAGTGTGCGTGTTCTGACAGCTGCCTCTATGCAGACGTCTCCACAGAGCCACTTCTGAATGCCCCGCAGCCCAGGACTGAATGGATACACTAACAAGTGCACCGGTGTGAGCAACCACATATGCAGAAGGACGTCTTTCATCTCACAGAAGCGCGAACGTCTTGGCGTTCAAGCACATGGCAGAAACAAGGTGTGAACAGATGAGCTGCTGCTATTTTCTCCGTTCGGCATGCTTCGTTGTAGCTCTCTTGCCGGTCGCCGGCTTGGCGGCTTGCTTTGCGCGACTAGGACTGGGGAGAGAAGGAGATAGCGCCGGAAACCTTGCCTTTTGCCTTCTTCGGCGCTGGAACCTGGTTGCTGCGCCTTCTCTTTGTCCATGTGCACACACACGATTCCTCAGCGAAAACCATGCAGAAACCTTTCCACGAGCACCCAGGGATGTGCACCCAGCACCACGTGCACGCACACGCAGCTAGAGAAAAGCACCTACCTTTTCACACACTGATGCCTAAGCAAACGCGTGGCCACACACACGCACACATCCGCAAGCGCGCCTACTCCCATCTATTGAGGGAAAGACGGACGAGCAACGTCCTGACAGGCTTGAGGGGAAAAACGTCCGTTGATGGTTGGCGTACTGCACGCCCGCCTACGGGGCTGCAGGGGAATCCACATTTGGAAGGTACCTGAAGATGTGTGCCTGTTCTTGGAGCTCCGCTAGTAGGGTAGCAAAGACACTCGTAGGCAGTACTGAATGCTGCTCCGTGCTACTTCTCCTCCGGTGGCAAATGCTTCACAGTCGCCCGAGGAAAGAAGTTTAACAATCGATCTCCAAGAGAAACGAAACACATGATGCCATAAGGCGAAAGAATGGCAGGGCATCTCTTCACAAGCTTGTCCCTGATCTATAGCTGAGGGCAAACACTTGTGTGCTTGTGGGAGAGCCTGTGTCTTTCCTGGAAGCGTTTGGGAGTTTTGCTCAGACGCGTGTTTCCTCAAGTTCAAGAATCAAGATCTAGGATACCTGCAGACAGGTGCCTGTTTGTGTGGAGACAGTCTGTTTGAAACTGTGTTCCTCAGCGCCCGCTCTTTCTCCCCGTCGCTCCACACGCCTGGGAGTCCCTTTCTTTCTCTCCACAAGCACGTGTGTTGACTTCGTCGCACATGTGCATCTGCACAAGCGTTGAGCTCAGCAGAGCGTGTCTCTTGACACTTGATGTGCGTTGGCTGTGTCTGCGTGCTCCAGTGAAGAGAGAAACGGGAAATCATCTTGGTAGAGGCAACAAAGCAAAAGCGAGGCAGGATTGACATCTGCTCAACAGAGACGGATTCCCTGCGCTGACACAGTTCACAGTTACACGAGAAGCAATCTGAGCGGTCCATCGACCGGAGACGTGTTTCCCAAGAGGTCGTTTAGCGAGTGAACAGCAGTGTGCGCGACTTTCAGGAGTGTGCCTGGAAAGTGCCAGAATCACCAGAGCACCTGTGCAAAAGCTGCTGCCTCTGTGACCGCATTGAGGCACGTTCCCGTGTCTCCGAGTACATAGACGGCTCTTTCGCGTTCACTCCGAGGGAAACGGTCCGCTATTGCTTCTGTGCGTACAGACGCGATTCCCTTGTCTCTTGCGAACACAGGGAACTCTGTGCATCCAAATCTACCGGCTAAGGACGCGTCTGCATATGTTTTGGTGAACAATCGAGTGTGCGTGTTCTGACAGCTGCCTCTATGCAGACGTCTCCACAGAGCCACTTCTGAATGCCCCGCAGCCCAGGACTGAATGGATACACTAACAAGTGCACCGGTGTGAGCAACCACATATGCAGAAGGACGTCTTTCATCTCACAGAAGCGCGAACGTCTTGGCGTTCAAGCACATGGCAGAAACAAGGTGTGAACAGATGAGCTGCTGCTATTTTCTCCGTTCGGCATGCTTCGTTGTAGCTCTCTTGCCGGTCGCCGGCTTAGCGGCTTGCTTTGCGCGACTAGGTCTGGGGAGAGAAGGAGATAGCGCCGGAAACCTTGCCTTTTGCCTTCTTCGGCGCTGGAACCTGGTTGCTGCTCCTTCTCTTTGTCCATGTGCACACACACGATTCCTCAGCGAAAACCATGCAGAAACCTTACCTCGAGCACCCAGGGATGTGCACCCAGCACCACGTGCACGCACACGCAGCTAGAGAAAAGCACCTACCTTTTCACACACTGATGCCTAAGCAAACGCGTGGCCACACACACGCACACATCCGCAAGCGCGCCTACTCCCATCTATTGAGGGAAAGACGGACGAGCAACGTCCTGACAGGCTTGAGGGGAAAAACGTCCGTTGATGGTTGGCGTACTGCACGCCCGCCTACGGGGCTGCAGGGGAATCCATATTTGGAAGGTACCTGAAGATGTGTGCCTGTTCTTGGAGCTCCGCTAGTAGGGTAGCAAAGACACTCGTAGGCAGTACTGAATGCTGCTCCGTGCTACTTCTCCTCCGCTGGCAAATGCTTCACAGTCGCCCGAGGAAAGACGTTTAACAATCGATCTCCAAGAGAAACGAAACACATGATGCCATAAGGCGAAAGAATAGCAGGGCATCTCTTCACAAGCTTGTCCCTGATGTATAGCTGAAGGCAAACACTTGTGTGCTTGTGGGAGAGCCTATGTCTTTCCTGGAAGCGTTTGGGAGTTTTGCTCAGACGCGTGTTTCCTCAAGTTCAAGAATCAAGATCTAGGATACCTGCAGACAGGTGCCTGTTTGTGTGGAGACAGTCTGTTTGAAACTGTGTTCCTCAGCGCCCGCTCTTTCTCCCCGTCGCTCCACACGCCTGGGAGTCCCTTTCTTTCTCTCCACAAGCACGTGTGTTGACTTCGTCGCACATGTGCATCTGCACAAGCGTTGAGCTCAGCAGAGTGTGTCTCTTGACACTTGATGTGCGTTGGCTGTGTCTGCGTGCTCCAGTGAAGAGAGAAACGGGAAATCATCTTGGTAGAGGCAACAAAGCAAAAGCGAGGCAGGATTGACATCTGCTCAACAGAGACGGATTCCCTGCGCTGACACAGTTCACAGTTACACGAGAAGCAATCTGAGCGGTCCATCGACCGGAGACGTGTTTCCCAAGAGGTCGTTTAGCGAGTGAACAGCAGTGTGCGCGACTTTCAGGAGTGTGCGTGGAAAGTGCCAGAATCACCAGAGCACCTGTGCAAAAGCTGCTGCCTCTGTGACCGCATTGAGGCACGTTCCCGTGTCTCCGAGTACATAGACGGCTCTTTCGCGTTCGCTCCGAGGGAAACGGTCTGCTATTGCTTCTGTGCGTACAGACGCGATTCCCTTGTCTCTTGCGAACACAGGGAACTCTGTGCATCCAAATCTACCGGCTAAGGACGCGTCTGCATATGTTTTGGTGAACAATCGAGTGTGCGTGTTCTGACAGCTGCCTCTATGCAGACGTCTCCACAGAGCCACTTCTGAATGCCCCGCAGCCCAGGACTGAATGGATACACTAACAAGTGCACCGGTGTGAGCAACCACATATGCAGAAGGACGTCTTTCATCTCACAGAAGCGCGAACGTCTTGGCGTTCAAGCACATGGCAGAAACAAGGTGTGAACAGATGAGCTGCTGCTATTTTCTCCGTTCGGCATGCTTCGTTGTAGCTCTCTTGCCGGTCGCCGTCTTAGCGGCTTGCTTTGCGCGACTAGGTCTGGGGAGAGAAGGAGATAGCGCCGGAAACCTTGCCTTTTGCCTTCTTCGGCGCTGGAACCTGGTTGCTGCGCCTTCTCTTTGTCCATGTGCACACACACGATTCCTCAGCGAAAACCATGCAGAAACCTTACCTCGAGCACCCAGGGATGTGCACCCAGCACCACGTGCACGCACACGCAGCTAGAGAAAAGCACCTACCTTTTCACACACTGATGCCTAAGCAAACGCGTGGCCACACACACGCACACATCCGCAAGCGCGCCTACTCCCATCTATTGAGGGAAAGACGGACGAGCAACGTCCTGACAGGCTTGAGGGGAAAAACGTCCGTTGATGGTTGGCGTACTGCACGCCCGCCTACGGGGCTGCAGGGGAATCCACATTTGGAAGGTACCTGAAGATGTGTGCCTGTTCTTGGAGCTCCGCTAGTAGGGTAGCAAAGACACTCGTAGGCAGTACTGAATGCTGCTCCGTGCTACTTCTCCTCCGCTGGCAAATGCTTCACAGTCGCCCGAGGAAAGACGTTTAACAATCGATCTCCAAGAGAAACGAAACACATGATGCCATAAGGCGAAAGAATGGCAGGGCATCTCTTCACAAGCTTGTCCCTGATGTATAGCTGAGGGCAAACACTTGTGTGCTTGTGGGAGAGCCTGTGTCTTTCCTGGAAGCGTTTGGGAGTTTTGCTCAGACGCGTGTTTCCTCAAGTTCAAGAATCAAGATCTAGGATACCTGCAGACAGGTGCCTGTTTGTGTGGAGACAGTCTGTTTGAAACTGTGTTCCTCAGCGCCCGCTCTTTCTCCCCGTCGCTCCACACGCCTGGGAGTCCCTTTCTTTCTCTCCACAAACACGTGTGTTGACTTCGTCGCACATGTGCATCTGCACAAGCGTTGAGCTCAGCAGAGTGTGTCTCTTGACACTTGATGTGCGTTGGCTGTGTCTGCGTGCTCCAGTAAAGACAGAAACGGGAAATCATCTTGGTAGAGGCAACAAAGCAAAAGCGAGGCAGGATTGACATCTGCTCAACAGAGACGGATTCCCTGCGCTGACACAGTTCACAGTTACACGAGAAGCAATCTGAGCGGTCCATCGACCGGAGACGTGTTTCCCAAGAGGTCGTTTAGCGAGTGAACAGCAGTGTGCGCGACTTTCAGGAGTGTGCCTGGAAAGTGCCAGAATCACCAGAGCACCTGTGCAAAAGCTGCTGCCTCTGTGACCGCATTGAGGCACGTTCCCGTGTCTCCGAGTACATAGACGGCTCTTTCGCGTTCGCTCCGAGGGAAACGGTCCGCTATTGCTTCTGTGCGTACAGACGCGATTCCCTTGTCTCTTGCGAACACAGGGAACTCTGTGCATCCAAATCTACAGGCTAAGGACGCGTCTGCATATGTTTTGGTGAACAATCGAGTGTGCGTGTTCTGACAGCTGCCTCTATGCAGACGTCTCCACAGAGCCACTTCTGAATGCCCCGCAGCCCAGGACTGAATGGATACACTAACAAGTGCACCGGTGTGAGCAACCACATATGCAGAAGGACGTCTTTCATCTCACAGAAGCGCGAACGTCTTGGCGTTCAAGCACATGGCAGAAACAAGGTGTGAACAGATGAGCTGCTGCTATTTTCTCCGTTCGGCATGCTTCGTTGTAGCTCTCTTGCCGGTCGCCGGCTTAGCGGCTTGCTTTGCGCGACTAGGACTGGGGAGTGAAGGAGATAGCGCCGGAAACCTTGCCTTTTGCCTTCTTCGGCGCTGGAACCTGGTTGCTGCGCCTTCTCTTTGTCCATGTGCACACACACGATTCCTCAGCGAAAACCATGCAGAAACCTTACCTCGAGCACCCAGGGATGTGCACCCAGCACCACGTGCACGCACACGCAGCTAGAGAAAAGCACCTACCTTTTCACACACCGATGCCTAAGCAAACGCGTGGCCACACACACGCACACATCCGCAAGCGCGCCTACTCCCATCTATTGAGGGAAAGACGGACGAGCAACGTCCTGACAGGCTTGAGGGGAAAAACGTCCGTTGATGGTTGGCGTACTGCACGCCCGCCTACGGGGCTGCAGGGGAATCCACATTTGGAAGGTACCTGAAGATGTGTGCCTGTTCTTGGAGCTCCGCTAGTAGGGTAGCAAAGACACTCGTAGGCAGTACTGAATGCTGCTCCGTGCTACTTCTCCTCCGCTGGCAAATGCTTCACAGTCGCCCGAGGAAAGACGTTTAACAATCGATCTCCAAGAGAAACGAAACACATGATGCCATAAGGCGAAAGAATGGCAGGGCATCTCTTCACAAGCTTGTCCCTGATCTATAGCTGAGGGCAAACACTTGTGTGCTTGTGGGAGAGCCTGTGTCTTTCCTGGAAGCGTTTGGGAGTTTTGCTCAGACGCGTGTTTCCTCAAGTTCAAGAATCAAGATCTAGGATACCTGCAGACAGGTGCCTGTTTGTGTGGAGACAGTCTGTTTGAAACTGTGTTCCTCAGCGCCCGCTCTTTCTCCCCGTGGCTCCACACGCCTGGGAGTCCCTTTCTTTCTCTCCACAAGCACGTGTGTTGACTTCGTCGCACATGTGCATCTGCACAAGCGTTGAGCTCAGCAGAGTGTGTCTCTTGACACTTGATGTGCGTTGGCTGTGTCTGCGTGCTCCAGTGAAGAGAGAAACGGGAAATCATCTTGGTAGAGGCAACAAAGCAAAAGCGAGGCAGGATTGACATCTGCTCAACAGAGACGGATTCCCTGCGCTGACACAGTTCACAGTTACACGAGAAGCAATCTGAGCGGTCCATCGACCGGAGACGTGTTTCCCAAGAGGTCGTTTAGCGAGTGAACAGCAGTGTGCGCGACTTTCAGGAGTGTGCCTGGAAAGTGCCAGAATCACCAGAGCACCTGTGCAAAAGCTGCTGCCTCTGTGACCGCATTGAGGCACGTTCCCGTGTCTCCGAGTACATAGACGGCTCTTTCGCGTTCGCTCCGAGGGAAACGGTCCGCTATTGCTTCTGTGCGTACAGACGCGATTCCCTTGTCTCTTGCGAACACAGGGAACTCTGTGCATCCAAATCTACCGGCTAAGGACGCGTCTGCATATGTTTTGGTGAACAATCGAGTGTGCGTGTTCTGACAGCTGCCTCTATGCAGACGTCTCCACAGAGCCACTTCTGAATGCCCCGCAGCCCAGGACTGAATGGATACACTAACAAGTGCACCGGTGTGAGCAACCACATATGCAGAAGGACGTCTTTCATCTCACAGAAGCGCGAACGTCTTGGCGTTCAAGCACATGGCAGAAACAAGGTGTGAACAGATGAGCTGCTGCTATTTTCTCCGTTCGGCATGCTTCGTTGTAGCTCTCTTGCCGGTCGCCGGCTTAGCGGCTTGCTTTGCGCGACTAGGTCTGGGGAGTGAAGGAGATAGCGCCGGAAACCTTGCCTTTTGCCTTCTTCGGCGCTGGAACCTGGTTGCTGCGCCTTCTCTTTGTCCATGTGCACACACACGATTCCTCAGCGAAAACCATGCAGAAACCTTACCTCGAGCACCCAGGGATGTGCACCCAGCACCACGTGCACGCACACGCAGCTAGAGAAAAGCACCTACCTTTTCACACACTGATGCCTAAGCAAACGCGTGGCCACACACACGCACACATCCGCAAGCGCGCCTACTCCCATCTATTGAGGGAAAGACGGACGAGCAACGTCCTGACAGGCTTGAGGGGAAAAACGTCCGTTGATGGTTGGCGTACTGCACGCCCGCCTACGGGGCTGCAGGGGAATCCACATTTGGAAGGTACCTGAAGATGTGTGCCTGTTCTTGGAGCTCCGCTAGTAGGGTAGCAAAGACACTCGTAGGCAGTACTGAATGCTGCTCCGTGCTACTTCTCCTCCGCTGGCAAATGCTTCACAGTCGCCCGAGGAAAGACGTTTAACAATCGATCTCCAAGAGTAACGAAACACATGATGCCATAAGGCGAAAGAATGGCAGGGCATCTCTTCACAAGCTTGTCCCTGATGTATAGCTGAGGGCAAACACTTGTGTGCTTGTGGGAGAGCCTGTGTCTTTCCTGGAAGCGTTTGGGAGTTTTGCTCAGACGCGTGTTTCCTCAAGTTCAAGAATCAAGATCTAGGATACCTGCAGACAGGTGCCTGTTTGTGTGGAGACAGTCTGTTTGAAACTGTGTTCCTCAGCGCCCGCTCTTTCTCCCCGTCGCTCCACACGCCTGGGAGTCCCTTTCTTTCTCTCCACAAGCACGTGTGTTGACTTCGTCGCACATGTGCATCTGCACAAGCGTTGAGCTCAGCAGAGCGTGTCTCTTGACACTTGATGTGCGTTGGCTGTGTCTGCGTGCTCCAGTGAAGAGAGAAATGGGAAATCATCTTGGTAGAGGCAACAAAGCAAAAGCGAGGCAGGATTGACATCTGCTCAACAGAGACGGATTCCCTGCGCTGACACAGTTCACAGTTACACGAGAAGCAATCTGAGCGGTCCATCGACCGGAGACGTGTTTCCCAAGAGGTCGTTTAGCGAGTGAACAGCAGTGTGCGCGACTTTCAGGAGTGTGCCTGGAAAGTGCCAGAATCACCAGAGCATCTGTGCAAAAGCTGCTGCCTCTGTGACCGCATTGAGGCACGTTCCCGTGTCTGCGAGTATATAGACGGCTCTTTCGCGTTCGCTCCGAGGGAAACGGTCCGCTATTGCTTCTGTGCGTACAGACGCGATTCCCTTGTCTCTTGCGAACACAGGGAACTCTGTGCATCCAAATCTACAGGCTAAGGACGCGTCTGCATATGTTTTGGTGAACAATCGAGTGTGCGTGTTCTGACAGCTGCCTCTATGCAGACGTCTCCACAGAGCCACTTCTGAATGCCCCGCAGCCCAGGACTGAATGGATACACGAACAAGTGCACCGGTGTGAGCAACCACATATGCAGAAGGACGTCTTTCATCTCACAGAAGCGCGAACGTCTTGGCGTTCAAGCACATGGCAGAAACAAGGTGTGAACAGATGAGCTGCTGCTATTTTCTCCGTTCGGCATGCTTCGTTGTAGCTCTCTTGCCGGTCGCCGGCTTAGCGGCTTGCTTTGCGCGACTAGGTCTGGGGAGTGAAGGAGATAGCGCCGGAAACCTTGCCTTTTGCCTTCTTCGGCGCTGGAACCTGGTTGCTGCGCCTTCTCTTTGTCCATGTGCACACACACGATTCCTCAGCGAAAACCATGCAGAAACCTTACCTCGAGCACCCAGGGATGTGCACCCAGCACCACGTGCACGCACACGCAGCTAGAGAAAAGCACCTACCTTTTCACACACCGATGCCTAAGCAAACGCGTGGCCACACACACGCACACATCCGCAAGCGCGCCTACTCCCATCTATTGAGGGAAAGACGGACGAGCAACGTCCTGACAGGCTTGAGGGGAAAAACGTCCGTTGATGGTTGGCGTACTGCACGCCCGCCTACGGGGCTGCAGGGGAATCCACATTTGGAAGGTACCTGAAGATGTGTGCCTGTTCTTGGAGCTCCGCTAGTAGGGTAGCAAAGACACTCGTAGGCAGTACTGAATGCTGCTCCGTGCTACTTCTCCTCCGCTGGCAAATGCTTCACAGTCGCCCGAGGAAAGACGTTTAACAATCGATCTCCAAGAGAAACGAAACACATGATGCCATAAGGCGAAAGAATGGCAGGGCATCTCTTCACAAGCTTGTCCCTGATCTATAGCTGAGGGCAAACACTTGTGTGCTTGTGGGAGAGCCTGTGTCTTTCCTGGAAGCGTTTGGGAGTTTTGCTCAGACGCGTGTTTCCTCAAGTTCAAGAATCAAGATCTAGGATACCTGCAGACAGGTGCCTGTTTGTGTGGAGACAGTCTGTTTGAAACTGTGTTCCTCAGCGCCCGCTCTTTCTCCCCGTGGCTCCACACGCCTGGGAGTCCCTTTCTTTCTCTCCACAAGCACGTGTGTTGACTTCGTCGCACATGTGCATCTGCACAAGCGTTGAGCTCAGCAGAGTGTGTCTCTTGACACTTGATGTGCGTTGGCTGTGTCTGCGTGCTCCAGTGAAGAGAGAAACGGGAAATCATCTTGGTAGAGGCAACAAAGCAAAAGCGAGGCAGGATTGACATCTGGTCAACAGAGACGGATTCCCTGCGCTGACACAGTTCACAGTTACACGAGAAGCAATCTGAGCGGTCCATCGACCGGAGACGTGTTTCCCAAGAGGTCGTTTAGCGAGTGAACAGCAGTGTGCGCGACTTTCAGGAGTGTGCCTGGAAAGTGCCAGAATCACCAGAGCACCTGTGCAAAAGCTGCTGCCTCTGTGACCGCATTGAGGCACGTTCCCGTGTCTCCGAGTACATAGACGGCTCTTTCGCGTTCGCTCCGAGGGAAACGGTCCGCTATTGCTTCTGTGCGTACAGACGCGATTCCCTTGTCTCTTGCGAACACAGGGAACTCTGTGCATCCAAATCTACAGGCTAAGGGCGCGTCTGCATATGTTTTGGTGAACAATCGAGTGTGCGTGTTCTGACAGCTGCCTCTATGCAGACGTCTCCACAGAGCCACTTCTGAATGCCCCGCAGCCCAGGACTGAATGGATACACTAACAAGTGCACCGGTGTGAGCAACCACATATGCAGAAGGACGTCTTTCATCTCACAGAAGCGCGAACGTCTTGGCGTTCAAGCACATGGCAGAAACAAGGTGTGAACAGATGAGCTGCTGCTATTTTCTCCGTTCGGCATGCTTCGTTGTAGCTCTCTTGCCGGTCGCCGGCTTAGCGGCTTGCTTTGCGCGACTAGGTCTGGGGAGTGAAGGAGATAGCGCCGGAAACCTTGCCTTTTGCCTTCTTCGGCGCTGGAACCTGGTTGCTGCGCCTTCTCTTTGTCCATGTGCACACACACGATTCCTCAGCGAAAACCATGCAGAAACCTTACCTCGAGCACCCAGGGATGTGCACCCAGCACCACGTGCACGCACACGCAGCTAGAGAAAAGCACCTACCTTTTCACACACTGATGCCTAAGCAAACGCGTGGCCACACACACGCACACATCCGCAAGCGCGCCTACTCCCATCTATTGAGGGAAAGACGGACGAGCAACGTCCTGACAGGCTTGAGGGGAAAAACGTCCGTTGATGGTTGGCGTACTGCACGCCCGCCTACGGGGCTGCAGGGGAATCCACATTTGGAAGGTACCTGAAGATGTGTGCCTGTTCTTGGAGCTCCGCTAGTAGGGTAGCAAAGACACTCGTAGGCAGTACTGAATGCTGCTCCGTGCTACTTCTCCTCCGCTGGCAAATGCTTCACAGTCGCCCGAGGAAAGAAGTTTAACAATCGATCTCCAAGAGAAACGAAACACATGATGCCAAAAGGCGAAAGAATGGCAGGGCATCTCTTCACAAGCTTGTCCCTGATGTATAGCTGAGGGCAAACACTTGTGTGCTTGTGGGAGAGCCTGTGTCTTTCCTGGAAGCGTTTGGGAGTTTTGCTCAGACGCGTGTTTCCTCAAGTTCAAGAATCAAGATCTAGGATACCTGCAGACAGGTGCCTGTTTGTGTGGAGACAGTCTGTTTGAAACTGTGTTCCTCAGCGCCCGCTCTTTCTCCCCGTCGCTCCACACGCCTGGGAGTCCCTTTCTTTCTCTCCACAAGCACGTGTGTTGACTTCGTCGCACATGTGCATCTGCACAAGCGTTGAGCTCAGCAGAGCGTGTCTCTTGACACTTGATGTGCGTTGGCTGTGTCTGCGTGCTCCAGTGAAGAGAGAAACGGGAAATCATCTTGGTAGAGGCAACAAAGCAAAAGCGAGGCAGGATTGACATCTGCTCAACAGAGACGGATTCCCTGCGCTGACACAGTTCACAGTTACACGAGAAGCAATCTGAGCGGTCCATCGACCGGAGACGTGTTTCCCAAGAGGTCGTTTAGCGAGTGAACAGCAGTGTGCGCGACTTTCAGGAGTGTGCCTGGAAAGTGCCAGAATCACCAGAGCACCTGTGCAAAAGCTGCTGCCTCTGTGACCGCATTGAGGCACGTTCCCGTGTCTCCGAGTACATAGACGGCTCTTTCGCGTTCACTCCGAGGGAAACGGTCCGCTATTGCTTCTGTGCGTACAGACGCGATTCCCTTGTCTCTTGCGAACACAGGGAACTCTGTGCATCCAAATCTACCGGCTAAGGACGCGTCTGCATATGTTTTGGTGAACAATCGAGTGTGCGTGTTCTGACAGCTGCCTCTATGCAGACGTCTCCACAGAGCCACTTCTGAATGCCCCGCAGCCCAGGACTGAATGGATACACTAACAAGTGCACCGGTGTGAGCAACCGCATATGCAGAAGGACGTCTTTCATCTCACAGAAGCGCGAACGTCTTGGCGTTCAAGCACATGGCAGAAACAAGGTGTGAACAGATGAGCTGCTGCTAGTTTCTCCGTTCGGCATGCTTCGTTGTAGCTCTCTTGCCGGTCGCCGGCTTAGCGGCTTGCTTTGCGCGACTAGGTCTGGGGAGAGAAGGAGATAGCGCCGGAAACCTTGCCTTTTGCCTTCTTCGGCGCTGGAACCTGGTTGCTGCGCCTTCTCTTTGTCCATGTGCACACACACGATTCCTCAGCGAAAACCATGCAGAAACCTTACCTCGAGCACCCAGGGATGTGCACCCAGCACCACGTGCACGCACACGCAGCTAGAGAAAAGCACCTACCTTTTCACACACTGATGCCTAAGCAAACGCGTGGCCACACACACGCACACATCCGCAAGCGCGCCTACTCCCATCTATTGAGGGAAAGACGGACGAGCAACGTCCTGACAGGCTTGAGGGGAAAAACGTCCGTTGATGGTTGGCGTACTGCACGCCCGCCTACGGGGCTGCAGGGGAATCCACATTTGGAAGGTACCTGAAGATAAGTGCCTGTTCTTGGAGCTCCGCTAGTAGGGTAGCAAAGACACTCGTAGGCAGTACTGAATGCTGCTCCGTGCTACTTCTCCTCCGCTGGCAAATGCTTCACAGTCGCCCGAGGAAAGACGTTTAACAATCGATCTCCAAGAGAAACGAAACACATGATGCCATAAGGCGAAAGAATGGCAGGGCATCTCTTCACAAGCTTGTCCCTGATCTATAGCTGAGGGCAAACACTTGTGTGCTTGTGGGAGAGCCTGTGTCTTTCCTGGAAGCGTTTGGGAGTTTTGCTCAGACGCGTGTTTCCTCAAGTTCAAGAATCAAGATCTAGGATACCTGCAGACAGGTGCCTGTTTGTGTGGAGACAGTCTGTTTGAAACTGTGTTCCTCAGCGCCCGCTCTTTCTCCCCGTCACTCCACACGCCTGGGAGTCCCTTTCTTTCTCTCCACAAGCACGTGTGTTGACTTCGTCGCACATGTGCATCTGCACAAGCGTTGAGCTCAGCAGAGCGTGTCTCTTGACACTTGATGTGCGTTGGCTGTGTCTGCGTGCTCCAGTGAAGAGAGAAATGGGAAATCATCTTGGTAGAGGCAACAAAGCAAAAGCGAGGCAGGATTGACATCTGGTCAACAGAGACGGATTCCCTGCGCTGACACAGTTCACAGTTACACGAGAAGCAATCTGAGCGGTCCATCGACCGGAGACGTGTTTCCCAAGAGGTCGTTTAGCGAGTGAACAGCAGTGTGCGCGACTTTCAGGAGTGTGCCTGGAAAGTGCCAGAATCACCAGAGCATCTGTGCAAAAGCTGCTGCCTCTGTGACCGCATTGAGGCACGTTCCCGTGTCTGCGAGTATATAGACGGCTCTTTCGCGTTCGCTCCGAGGGAAACGGTCCGCTATTGCTTCTGTGCGTACAGACGCGATTCCCTTGTCTCTTGCGAACACAGGGAACTCTGTGCATCCAAATCTACCGGCTAAGGACGCGTCTGCATATGTTTTGGTGAACAATCGAGTGTGCGTGTTCTGACAGCTGCCTCTATGCAGACGTCTCCACAGAGCCACTTCTGAATGCCCCGCAGCCCAGGACTGAATGGATACACTAACAAGTGCACCGGTGTGAGCAACCACATATGCAGAAGGACGTCTTTCATCTCACAGAAGCGCGAACGTCTTGGCGTTCAAGCACATGGCAGAAACAAGGTGTGAACAGATGAGCTGCTGCTATTTTCTCCGTTCGGCATGCTTCGTTGTAGCTCTCTTGCCGGTCGCCGGCTTAGCGGCTTGCTTTGCGCGACTAGGTCTGGGGAGTGAAGGAGATAGCGCCGGAAACCTTGCCTTTTGCCTTCTTCGGCGCTGGAACCTGGTTGCTGCGCCTTCTCTTTGTCCATGTGCACACACACGATTCCTCAGCGAAAACCATGCAGAAACCTTACCTCGAGCACCCAGGGATGTGCACCCAGCACCACGTGCACGCACACGCAGCTAGAGAAAAGCACCTACCTTTTCACACACTGATGCCTAAGCAAACGCGTGGCCACACACACGCACACATCCGCAAGCGCGCCTACTCCCATCTATTGAGGGAAAGACGGACGAGCAACGTCCTGACAGGCTTGAGGGGAAAAACGTCCGTTGATGGTTGGCGTACTGCACGCCCGCCTACGGGGCTGCAGGGGAATCCACATTTGGAAGGTACCTGAAGATGTGTGCCTGTTCTTGGAGCTCCGCTAGTAGGGTAGCAAAGACACTCGTAGGCAGTACTGAATGCTGCTCCGTGCTACTTCTCCTCCGCTGGCAAATGCTTCACAGTCGCCCGAGGAAAGACGTTTAACAATCGATCTCCAAGAGAAACGAAACACATGATGCCATAAGGCGAAAGAATGGCAGGGCATCTCTTCACAAGCTTGTCCCTGATGTATAGCTGAGGGCAAACACTTGTGTGCTTGTGGGAGAGCCTGTGTCTTTCCTGGAAGCGTTTGGGAGTTTTGCTCAGACGCGTGTTTCCTCAAGTTCAAGAATCAAGATCTAGGATACCTGCAGACAGGTGCCTGTTTGTGTGGAGACAGTCTGTTTGAAACTGTGTTCCTCAGCGCCCGCTCTTTCTCCCCGTCACTCCACACGCCTGGGAGTCCCTTTCTTTCTCTCCACAAGCACGTGTGTTGACTTCGTCGCACATGTGCATCTGCACAAGCGTTGAGCTCAGCAGAGCGTGTCTCTTGACACTTGATGTGCGTTGGCTGTGTCTGCGTGCTCCAGTGAAGAGAGAAACGGGAAATCATCTTGGTAGAGGCAACAAAGCAAAAGCGAGGCAGGATTGACATCTGCTCAACAGAGACGGATTCCCTGCGCTGACACAGTTCACAGTTACACGAGAAGCAATCTGAGCGGTCCATCGACCAGAGACGTGTTTCCCAAGAGGTCGTTTAGCGAGTGAACAGCAGTGTGCGCGACTTTCAGGAGTGTGCCTGGAAAGTGCCAGAATCACCAGAGCACCTGTGCAAAAGCTGCTGCCTCTGTGACCGCATTGAGGCACGTTCCCGTGTCTCCGAGTACATAGACGGCTCTTTCGCGTTCGCTCCGAGGGAAACGGTCCGCTATTGCTTCTGTGCGTACAGACGCGATTCCCTTGTCTCTTGCGAACACAGGGAACTCTGTGCATCCAAATCTACAGGCTAAGGGCGCGTCTGCATATGTTTTGGTGAACAATCGAGTGTGCGTGTTCTGACAGCTGCCTCTATGCAGACGTCTCCACAGAGCCACTTCTGAATGCCCCGCAGCCCAGGACTGAATGGATACACTAACAAGTGCACCGGTGTGAGCAACCACATATGCAGAAGGACGTCTTTCATCTCACAGAAGCGCGAACGTCTTGGCGTTCAAGCACATGGCAGAAACAAGGTGTGAACAGATGAGCTGCTGCTATTTTCTCCGTTCGGCATGCTTCGTTGTAGCTCTCTTGCCGGTCGCCGGCTTAGCGGCTTGCTTTGCGCGACTAGGTCTGGGGAGAGAAGGAGATAGCGCCGGAAACCTTGCCTTTTGCCTTCTTCGGCGCTGGAACCTGGTTGCTGCGCCTTCTCTTTGTCCATGTGCACACACACGATTCCTCAGCGAAAACCATGCAGAAACCTTACCTCGAGCACCCAGGGATGTGCACCCAGCACCACGTGCACGCACACGCAGCTAGAGAAAAGCACCTACCTTTTCACACACTGATGCCTAAGCAAACGCGTGGCCACACACACGCACACATCCGCAAGCGCGCCTACTCCCATCTATTGAGGGAAAGACGGACGAGCAACGTCCTGACAGGCTTGAGGGGAAAAACGTCCGTTGATGGTTGGCGTACTGCACGCCCGCCTACGGGGCTGCAGGGGAATCCACATTTGGAAGGTACCTGAAGATGTGTGCCTGTTCTTGGAGCTCCGCTAGTAGGGTAGCAAAGACACTCGTAGGCAGTACTGAATGCTGCTCCGTGCTACTTCTCCTCCGCTGGCAAATGCTTCACAGTCGCCCGAGGAAAGACGTTTAACAATCGATCTCCAAGAGAAACGAAACACATGATGCCATAAGGCGAAAGAATGGCAGGGCATCTCTTCACAAGCTTGTCCCTGATGTATAGCTGAGGGCAAACACTTGTGTGCTTGTGGGAGAGCCTGTGTCTTTCCTGGAAGCGTTTGGGAGTTTTGCTCAGACGCGTGTTTCCTCAAGTTCAAGAATCAAGATCTAGGATACCTGCAGACAGGTGCCTGTTTGTGTGGAGACAGTCTGTTTGAAACTGTGTTCCTCAGCGCCCGCTCTTTCTCCCCGTCGCTCCACACGCCTGGGAGTCCCTTTCTTTCTCTCCACAAACACGTGTGTTGACTTCGTCGCACATGTGCATCTGCACAAGCGTTGAGCTCAGCAGAGTGTGTCTCTTGACACTTGATGTGCGTTGGCTGTGTCTGCGTGCTCCAGTGAAGAGAGAAACGGGAAATCATCTTGGTAGAGGCAACAAAGCAAAAGCGAGGCAGGATTGACATCTGCTCAACAGAGACGGATTCCCTGCGCTGACACAGTTCACAGTTACACGAGAAGCAATCTGAGCGGTCCATCGACCGGAGACGTGTTTCCCAATAGGTCGTTTAGCGAGTGAACAGCAGTGTGCGCGACTTTCAGGAGTGTGCCTGGAAAGTGCCAGAATCACCAGAGCACCTGTGCAAAAGCTGCTGCCTCTGTGACCGCATTGAGGCACGTTCCCGTGTCTCCGAGTACATAGACGGCTCTTTCGCGTTCGCTCCGAGGGAAACGGTCCGCTATTGCTTCTGTGCGTACAGACGCGATTCCCTTGTCTCTTGCGAACACAGGGAACTCTGTGCATCCAAATCTACAGGCTAAGGGCGCGTCTGCATATGTTTTGGTGAACAATCGAGTGTGCGTGTTCTGACAGCTGCCTCTATGCAGACGTCTCCACAGAGCCACTTCTGAATGCCCCGCAGCCCAGGACTGAATGGATACACTAACAAGTGCACCGGTGTGAGCAACCACATATGCAGAAGGACGTCTTTCATCTCACAGAAGCGCGAACGTCTTGGCGTTCAAGCACATGGCAGAAACAAGGTGTGAACAGATGAGCTGCTGCTATTTTCTCCGTTCGGCATGCTTCGTTGTAGCTCTCTTGCCGGTCGCCGGCTTAGCGGCTTGCTTTGCGCGACTAGGTCTGGGGAGTGAAGGAGATAGCGCCGGAAACCTTGCCTTTTGCCTTCTTCGGCGCTGGAACCTGGTTGCTGCGCCTTCTCTTTGTCCATGTGCACACACACGATTCCTCAGCGAAAACCATGCAGAAACCTTACCTCGAGCACCCAGGGATGTGCACCCAGCACCACGTGCACGCACACGCAGCTAGAGAAAAGCACCTACCTTTTCACACACTGATGCCTAAGCAAACGCGTGGCCACACACACGCACACATCCGCAAGCGCGCCTACTCCCATCTATTGAGGGAAAGACGGACGAGCAACGTCCTGACAGGCTTGAGGGGAAAAACGTCCGTTGATGGTTGGCGTACTGCACGCCCGCCTACGGGGCTGCAGGGGAATCCACATTTGGAAGGTACCTGAAGATGTGTGCCTGTTCTTGGAGCTCCGCTAGTAGGGTAGCAAAGACACTCGTAGGCAGTACTGAATGCTGCTCCGTGCTACTTCTCCTCCGCTGGCAAATGCTTCACAGTCGCCCGAGGAAAGAAGTTTAACAATCGATCTCCAAGAGAAACGAAACACATGATGCCAAAAGGCGAAAGAATGGCAGGGCATCTCTTCACAAGCTTGTCCCTGATCTATAGCTGAGGGCAAACACTTGTGTGCTTGTGGGAGAGCCTGTGTCTTTCCTGGAAGCGTTTGGGAGTTTTGCTCAGACGCGTGTTTCCTCAAGTTCAAGAATCAAGATCTAGGATACCTGCAGACAGGTGCCTGTTTGTGTGGAGACAGTCTGTTTGAAACTGTGTTCCTCAGCGCCCGCTCTTTCTCCCCGTCGCTCCACACGCCTGGGAGTCCCTTTCTTTCTCTCCACAAGCACGTGTGTTGACTTCGTCGCACATGTGCATCTGCACAAGCGTTGAGCTCAGCAGAGCGTGTCTCTTGACACTTGATGTGCGTTGGCTGTGTCTGCGTGCTCCAGTGAAGAGAGAAACGGGAAATCATCTTGGTAGAGGCAACAAAGCAAAAGCGAGGCAGGATTGACATCTGCTCAACAGAGACGGATTCCCTGCGCTGACACAGTTCACAGTTACACGAGAAGCAATCTGAGCGGTCCATCGACCGGAGACGTGTTTCCCAAGAGGTCGTTTAGCGAGTGAACAGCAGTGTGCGCGACTTTCAGGAGTGTGCCTGGAAAGTGCCAGAATCACCAGAGCATCTGTGCAAAAGCTGCTGCCTCTGTGACCGCATTGAGGCACGTTCCCGTGTCTGCGAGTATATAGACGGCTCTTTCGCGTTCGCTCCGAGGGAAACGGTCCGCTATTGCTTCTGTGCGTACAGACGCGATTCCCTTGTCTCTTGCGAACACAGGGAACTCTGTGCATCCAAATCTACCGGCTAAGGACGCGTCTGCATATGTTTTGGTGAACAATCGAGTGTGCGTGTTCTGACAGCTGCCTCTATGCAGACGTCTCCACAGAGCCACTTCTGAATGCCCCGCAGCCCAGGACTGAATGGATACACTAACAAGTGCACCGGTGTGAGCAACCACATATGCAGAAGGACGTCTTTCATCTCACAGAAGCGCGAACGTCTTGGCGTTCAAGCACATGGCAGAAACAAGGTGTGAACAGATGAGCTGCTGCTATTTTCTCCGTTCGGCATGCTTCGTTGTAGCTCTCTTGCCGGTCGCCGGCTTAGCGGCTTGCTTTGCGCGACTAGGACTGGGGAGTGAAGGAGATAGCGCCGGAAACCTTGCCTTTTGCCTTCTTCGGCGCTGGAACCTGGTTGCTGCGCCTTCTCTTTGTCCATGTGCACACACACGATTCCTCAGCGAAAACCATGCAGAAACCTTACCTCGAGCACCCAGGGATGTGCACCCAGCACCACGTGCACGCACACGCAGCTAGAGAAAAGCACCTACCTTTTCACACACTGATGCCTAAGCAAACGCGTGGCCACACACACGCACACATCCGCAAGCGCGCCTACTCCCATCTATTGAGGGAAAGACGGACGAGCAACGTCCTGACAGGCTTGAGGGGAAAAACGTCCGTTGATGGTTGGCGTACTGCACGCCCGCCTACGGGGCTGCAGGGGAATCCACATTTGGAAGGTACCTGAAGATGTGTGCCTGTTCTTGGAGCTCCGCTAGTAGGGTAGCAAAGACACTCGTAGGCAGTACTGAATGCTGCTCCGTGCTACTTCTCCTCCGCTGGCAAATGCTTCACAGTCGCCCTAGGAAAGACGTTTAACAATCGATCTCCAAGAGGAACGAAACACATGATGCCATAAGGCGAAAGAATAGCAGGGCATCTCTTCACAAGCTTGTCCCTGATGTATAGCTGAAGGCAAACACTTGTGTGCTTGTGGGAGAGCCTGTGTCTTTCCTGGAAGCGTTTGGGAGTTTTGCTCAGACGCGTGTTTCCTCAAGTTCAAGAATCAAGATCTAGGATACCTGCAGACAGGTGCCTGTTTGTGTGGAGACAGTCTGTTTGAAACTGTGTTCCTCAGCGCCCGCTCTTTCTCCCCGTCGCTCCACACGCCTGGGAGTCCCTTTCTTTCTCTCCACAAACACGTGTGTTGACTTCGTCGCACATGTGCATCTGCACAAGCGTTGAGCTCAGCAGAGTGTGTCTCTTGACACTTGATGTGCGTTGGCTGTGTCTGCGTGCTCCAGTGAAGAGAGAAACGGGAAATCATCTTGGTAGAGGCAACAAAGCAAAAGCGAGGCAGGATTGACATCTGCTCAACAGAGACGGATTCCCTGCGCTGACACAGTTCACAGTTACACGAGAAGCAATCTGAGCGGTCCATCGACCGGAGACGTGTTTCCCAAGAGGTCGTTTAGCGAGTGAACAGCAGTGTGCGCGACTTTCAGGACTGTGCCTGGAAAGTGCCAGAATCACCAGAGCATCTGTGCAAAAGCTGCTGCCTCTGTGACCGCATTGAGGCACGTTCCCGTGTCTGCGAGTATATAGACGGCTCTTTCGCGTTCGCTCCGAGGGAAACGGTCCGCTATTGCTTCTGTGCGTACAGACGCGATTCCCTTGTCTCTTGCGAACACAGGGAACTCTGTGCATCCAAATCTACCGGCTAAGGACGCGTCTGCATATGTTTTGGTGAACAATCGAGTGTGCGTGTTCTGACAGCTGCCTCTATGCAGACGTCTCCACAGAGCCACTTCTGAATGCCCCGCAGCCCAGGACTGAATGGATACACTAACAAGTGCACCGGTGTGAGCAACCACATATGCAGAAGGACGTCTTTCATCTCACAGAAGCGCGAACGTCTTGGCGTTCAAGCACATGGCAGAAACAAGGTGTGAACAGATGAGCTGCTGCTATTTTCTCCGTTCGGCATGCTTCGTTGTAGCTCTCTTGCCGGTCGCCGGCTTAGCGGCTTGCTTTGCGCGACTAGGACTGGGGAGTGAAGGAGATAGCGCCGGAAACCTTGCCTTTTGCCTTCTTCGGCGCTGGAACCTGGTTGCTGCGCCTTCTCTTTGTCCATGTGCACACACACGATTCCTCAGCGAAAACCATGCAGAAACCTTACCTCGAGCACCCAGGGATGTGCACCCAGCACCACGTGCACGCACACGCAGCTAGAGAAAAGCACCTACCTTTTCACACACTGATGCCTAAGCAAACGCGTGGCCACACACACGCACACATCCGCAAGCGCGCCTACTCCCATCTATTGAGGGAAAGACGGACGAGCAACGTCCTGACAGGCTTGAGGGGAAAAACGTCCGTTGATGGTTGGCGTACTGCACGCCCGCCTACGGGGCTGCAGGGGAATCCACATTTGGAAGGTACCTGAAGATGTGTGCCTGTTCTTGGAGCTCCGCTAGTAGGGTAGCAAAGACACTCGTAGGCAGTACTGAATGCTGCTCCGTGCTACTTCTCCTCCGCTGGCAAATGCTTCACAGTCGCCCGAGGAAAGACGTTTAACAATCGATCTCCAAGAGGAACGAAACACATGATGCCATAAGGCGAAAGAATAGCAGGGCATCTCTTCACAAGCTTGTCCCTGATGTATAGCTGAAGGCAAACACTTGTGTGCTTGTGGGAGAGCCTGTGTCTTTCCTGGAAGCGTTTGGGAGTTTTGCTCAGACGCGTGTTTCCTCAAGTTCAAGAATCAAGATCTAGGATACCTGCAGACAGGTGCCTGTTTGTGTGGAGACAGTCTGTTTGAAACTGTGTTCCTCAGCGCCCGCTCTTTCTCCCCGTCGCTCCACACGCCTGGGAGTCCCTTTCTTTCTCTCCACAAACACGTGTGTTGACTTCGTCGCACATGTGCATCTGCACAAGCGTTGAGCTCAGCAGAGTGTGTCTCTTGACACTTGATGTGCGTTGGCTGTGTCTGCGTGCTCCAGTGAAGAGAGAAACGGGAAATCATCTTGGTAGAGGCAACAAAGCAAAAGCGAGGCAGGATTGACATCTGCTCAACAGAGACGGATTCCCTGCGCTGACACAGTTCACAGTTACACGAGAAGCAATCTGAGCGGTCCATCGACCGGAGACGTGTTTCCCAAGAGGTCGTTTAGCGAGTGAACAGCAGTGTGCGCGACTTTCAGGAGTGTGCCTGGAAAGTGCCAGAATCACCAGAGCATCTGTGCAAAAGCTGCTGCCTCTGTGACCGCATTGAGGCACGTTCCCGTGTCTGCGAGTATATAGACGGCTCTTTCGCGTTCGCTCCGAGGGAAACGGTCCGCTATTGCTTCTGTGCGTACAGACGCGATTCCCTTGTCTCTTGCGAACACAGGGAACTCTGTGCATCCAAATCTACCGGCTAAGGACGCGTCTGCATATGTTTTGGTGAACAATCGAGTGTGCGTGTTCTGACAGCTGCCTCTATGCAGACGTCTCCACAGAGCCACTTCTGAATGCCCCGCAGCCCAGGACTGAATGGATACACTAACAAGTGCACCGGTGTGAGCAACCACATATGCAGAAGGACGTCTTTCATCTCACAGAAGCGCGAACGTCTTGGCGTTCAAGCACATGGCAGAAACAAGGTGTGAACAGATGAGCTGCTGCTATTTTCTCCGTTCGGCATGCTTCGTTGTAGCTCTCTTGCCGGTCGCCGGCTTAGCGGCTTGCTTTGCGCGACTAGGACTGGGGAGTGAAGGAGATAGCGCCGGAAACCTTGCCTTTTGCCTTCTTCGGCGCTGGAACCTGGTTGCTGCGCCTTCTCTTTGTCCATGTGCACACACACGATTCCTCAGCGAAAACCATGCAGAAACCTTACCTCGAGCACCCAGGGATGTGCACCCAGCACCACGTGCACGCACACGCAGCTAGAGAAAAGCACCTACCTTTTCACACACTGATGCCTAAGCAAACGCGTGGCCACACACACGCACACATCCGCAAGCGCGCCTACTCCCATCTATTGAGGGAAAGACGGACGAGCAACGTCCTGACAGGCTTGAGGGGAAAAACGTCCGTTGATGGTTGGCGTACTGCACGCCCGCCTACGGGGCTGCAGGGGAATCCACATTTGGAAGGTACCTGAAGATGTGTGCCTGTTCTTGGAGCTCCGCTAGTAGGGTAGCAAAGACACTCGTAGGCAGTACTGAATGCTGCTCCGTGCTACTTCTCCTCCGCTGGCAAATGCTTCACAGTCGCCCTAGGAAAGACGTTTAACAATCGATCTCCAAGAGGAACGAAACACATGATGCCATAAGGCGAAAGAATAGCAGGGCATCTCTTCACAAGCTTGTCCCTGATGTATAGCTGAAGGCAAACACTTGTGTGCTTGTGGGAGAGCCTGTGTCTTTCCTGGAAGCGTTTGGGAGTTTTGCTCAGACGCGTGTTTCCTCAAGTTCAAGAATCAAGATCTAGGATACCTGCAGACAGGTGCCTGTTTGTGTGGAGACAGTCTGTTTGAAACTGTGTTCCTCAGCGCCCGCTCTTTCTCCCCGTCGCTCCACACGCCTGGGAGTCCCTTTCTTTCTCTCCACAAACACGTGTGTTGACTTCGTCGCACATGTGCATCTGCACAAGCGTTGAGCTCAGCAGAGTGTGTCTCTTGACACTTGATGTGCGTTGGCTGTGTCTGCGTGCTCCAGTGAAGAGAGAAACGGGAAATCATCTTGGTAGAGGCAACAAAGCAAAAGCGAGGCAGGATTGACATCTGCTCAACAGAGACGGATTCCCTGCGCTGACACAGTTCACAGTTACACGAGAAGCAATCTGAGCGGTCCATCGACCGGAGACGTGTTTCCCAAGAGGTCGTTTAGCGAGTGAACAGCAGTGTGCGCGACTTTCAGGAGTGTGCCTGGAAAGTGCCAGAATCACCAGAGCATCTGTGCAAAAGCTGCTGCCTCTGTGACCGCATTGAGGCACGTTCCCGTGTCTGCGAGTATATAGACGGCTCTTTCGCGTTCGCTCCGAGGGAAACGGTCCGCTATTGCTTCTGTGCGTACAGACGCGATTCCCTTGTCTCTTGCGAACACAGGGAACTCTGTGCATCCAAATCTACCGGCTAAGGACGCGTCTGCATATGTTTTGGTGAACAATCGAGTGTGCGTGTTCTGACAGCTGCCTCTATGCAGACGTCTCCACAGAGCCACTTCTGAATGCCCCGCAGCCCAGGACTGAATGGATACACTAACAAGTGCACCGGTGTGAGCAACCACATATGCAGAAGGACGTCTTTCATCTCACAGAAGCGCGAACGTCTTGGCGTTCAAGCACATGGCAGAAACAAGGTGTGAACAGATGAGCTGCTGCTATTTTCTCCGTTCGGCATGCTTCGTTGTAGCTCTCTTGCCGGTCGCCGGCTTAGCGGCTTGCTTTGCGCGACTAGGACTGGGGAGTGAAGGAGATAGCGCCGGAAACCTTGCCTTTTGCCTTCTTCGGCGCTGGAACCTGGTTGCTGCGCCTTCTCTTTGTCCATGTGCACACACACGATTCCTCAGCGAAAACCATGCAGAAACCTTACCTCGAGCACCCAGGGATGTGCACCCAGCACCACGTGCACGCACACGCAGCTAGAGAAAAGCACCTACCTTTTCACACACTGATGCCTAAGCAAACGCGTGGCCACACACACGCACACATCCGCAAGCGCGCCTACTCCCATCTATTGAGGGAAAGACGGACGAGCAACGTCCTGACAGGCTTGAGGGGAAAAACGTCCGTTGATGGTTGGCGTACTGCACGCCCGCCTACGGGGCTGCAGGGGAATCCACATTTGGAAGGTACCTGAAGATGTGTGCCTGTTCTTGGAGCTCCGCTAGTAGGGTAGCAAAGACACTCGTAGGCAGTACTGAATGCTGCTCCGTGCTACTTCTCCTCCGCTGGCAAATGCTTCACAGTCGCCCGAGGAAAGACGTTTAACAATCGATCTCCAAGAGGAACGAAACACATGATGCCATAAGGCGAAAGAATAGCAGGGCATCTCTTCACAAGCTTGTCCCTGATGTATAGCTGAAGGCAAACACTTGTGTGCTTGTGGGAGAGCCTGTGTCTTTCCTGGAAGCGTTTGGGAGTTTTGCTCAGACGCGTGTTTCCTCAAGTTCAAGAATCAAGATCTAGGATACCTGCAGACAGGTGCCTGTTTGTGTGGAGACAGTCTGTTTGAAACTGTGTTCCTCAGCGCCCGCTCTTTCTCCCCGTCGCTCCACACGCCTGGGAGTCCCTTTCTTTCTCTCCACAAGCACGTGTGTTGACTTCGTCGCACATGTGCATCTGCACAAGCGTTGAGCTCAGCAGAGTGTGTCTCTTGACACTTGATGTGCGTTGGCTGTGTCTGCGTGCTCCAGTGAAGAGAGAAACGGGAAATCATCTTGGTAGAGGCAACAAAGCAAAAGCGAGGCAGGATTGACATCTGCTCAACAGAGACGGATTCCCTGCGCTGACACAGTTCACAGTTACACGAGAAGCAATCTGAGCGGTCCATCGACCGGAGACGTGTTTCCCAAGAGGTCGTTTAGCGAGTGAACAGCAGTGTGCGCGACTTTCAGGAGTGTGCCTGGAAAGTGCCAGAATCACCAGAGCATCTGTGCAAAAGCTGCTGCCTCTGTGACCGCATTGAGGCACGTTCCCGTGTCTGCGAGTATATAGACGGCTCTTTCGCGTTCGCTCCGAGGGAAACGGTCCGCTATTGCTTCTGTGCGTACAGACGCGATTCCCTTGTCTCTTGCGAACACAGGGAACTCTGTGCATCCAAATCTACCGGCTAAGGACGCGTCTGCATATGTTTTGGTGAACAATCGAGTGTGCGTGTTCTGACAGCTGCCTCTATGCAGACGTCTCCACAGAGCCACTTCTGAATGCCCCGCAGCCCAGGACTGAATGGATACACTAACAAGTGCACCGGTGTGAGCAACCACATATGCAGAAGGACGTCTTTCATCTCACAGAAGCGCGAACGTCTTGGCGTTCAAGCACATGGCAGAAACAAGGTGTGAACAGATGAGCTGCTGCTATTTTCTCCGTTCGGCATGCTTCGTTGTAGCTCTCTTGCCGATCGCCGTCTTAGCGGCTTGCTTTGCGCGACTAGGTCTGCGGAGAGAAGGAGATAGCGCCGGAAACCTTGCCTTTTGCCTTCTTCGGCGCTGGAACCTGGTTGCTGCGCCTTCTCTTTGTCCATGTGCACACACACGATTCCTCAGCGAAAACCATGCAGAAACCTTTCCACGAGCACCCAGGGATGTGCACCCAGCACCACGTGCACGCACACGCAGCTAGAGAAAAGCACCTACCTTTTCACACACTGATGCCTAAGCAAACGCGTGGCCACACACACGCACACATCCGCAAGCGCGCCTACTCCCATCTATTGAGGGAAAGACGGACGAGCAACGTCCTGACAGGCTTGAGGGGAAAAACGTCCGTTGATGGTTGGCGTACTGCACGCCCGCCTACGGGGCTGCAGGGGAATCCACATTTGGAAGGTACCTGAAGATGTGTGCCTGTTCTTGGAGCTCCGCTAGTAGGGTAGCAAAGACACTCGTAGGCAGTACTGAATGCTGCTCCGTGCTACTTCTCCTCCGGTGGCAAATGCTTCACAGTCGCCCGAGGAAAGACGTTTAACAATCGATCTCCAAGAGAAACGAAACACATGATGCCATAAGGCGAAAGAATAGCAGGGCATCTCTTCACAAGCTTGTCCCTGATGTATAGCTGAAGGCAAACACTTGTGTGCTTGTGGGAGAGCCTGTGTCTTTCCTGGAAGCGTTTGGGAGTTTTGCTCAGACGCGTGTTTCCTCAAGTTCAAGAATCAAGATCTAGGATACCTGCAGACAGGTGCCTGTTTGTGTGGAGACAGTCTGTTTGAAACTGTGTTCCTCAGCGCCCGCTCTTTCTCCCCGTCGCTCCACACGCCTGGGAGTCCCTTTCTTTCTCTCCACAAACACGTGTGTTGACTTCGTCGCACATGTGCATCTGCACAAGCGTTGAGCTCAGCAGAGTGTGTCTCTTGACACTTGATGTGCGTTGGCTGTGTCTGCGTGCTCCAGTGAAGAGAGAAACGGGAAATCATCTTGGTAGAGGCAACAAAGCAAAAGCGAGGCAGGATTGACATCTGCTCAACAGAGACGGATTCCCTGCGCTGACACAGTTCACAGTTACACGAGAAGCAATCTGAGCGGTCCATCGACCGGAGACGTGTTTCCCAAGAGGTCGTTTAGCGAGTGAACAGCAGTGTGCGCGACTTTCAGGAGTGTGCCTGGAAAGTGCCAGAATCACCAGAGCATCTGTGCAAAAGCTGCTGCCTCTGTGACCGCATTGAGGCACGTTCCCGTGTCTGCGAGTATATAGACGGCTCTTTCGCGTTCGCTCCGAGGGAAACGGTCCGCTATTGCTTCTGTGCGTACAGACGCGATTCCCTTGTCTCTTGCGAACACAGGGAACTCTGTGCATCCAAATCTACCGGCTAAGGACGCGTCTGCATATGTTTTGGTGAACAATCGAGTGTGCGTGTTCTGACAGCTGCCTCTATGCAGACGTCTCCACAGAGCCACTTCTGAATGCCCCGCAGCCCAGGACTGAATGGATACACTAACAAGTGCACCGGTGTGAGCAACCACATATGCAGAAGGACGTCTTTCATCTCACAGAAGCGCGAACGTCTTGGCGTTCAAGCACATGGCAGAAACAAGGTGTGAACAGATGAGCTGCTGCTATTTTCTCCGTTCGGCATGCTTCGTTGTAGCTCTCTTGCCGGTCGCCGGCTTAGCGGCTTGCTTTGCGCGACTAGGTCTGCGGAGAGAAGGAGATAGCGCCGGAAACCTTGCCTTTTGCCTTCTTCGGCGCTGGAACCTGGCTGCTGCGCCTTCTCTTTGTCCATGTGCACACACACGATTCCTCAGCGAAAACCATGCAGAAACCTTTCCACGAGCACCCAGGGATGTGCACCCAGCACCACGTGCACGCACACGCAGCTAGAGAAAAGCACCTACCTTTTCACACACTGATGCCTAAGCAAACGCGTGGCCACACACACGCACACATCCGCAAGCGCGCCTACTCCCATCTATTGAGGGAAAGACGGACGAGCAACGTCCTGACAGGCTCGAGGGGAAAAACGTCCGTTGATGGTTGGCGTACTGCACGCCCGCCTACGGGGCTGCAGGGGAATCCACATTTGGAAGGTACCTGAAGATGTGTGCCTGTTCTTGGAGCTCCGCTAGTAGGGTAGCAAAGACACTCGTAGGCAGTACTGAATGCTGCTCCGTGCTACTTCTCCTCCGCTGGCAAATGCTTCACAGTCGCCCGAGGAAAGACGTTTAACAATCGATCTCCAAGAGAAACGAAACACATGATGCCATAAGGCGAAAGAATGGCAGGGCATCTCTTCACAAGCTTGTCCCTGATCTATAGCTGAGGGCAAACACTTGTGTGCTTGTGGGAGAGCCTGTGTCTTTCCTGGAAGCGTTTGGGAGTTTTGCTCAGACGCGTGTTTCCTCAAGTTCAAGAATCAAGATCTAGGATACCTGCAGACAGGTGCCTGTTTGTGTGGAGACAGTCTGTTTGAAACTGTGTTCCTCAGCGCCCGCTCTTTCTCCCCGTCGCTCCACACGCCTGGGAGTCCCTTTCTTTCTCTCCACAAGCACGTGTGTTGACTTCGTCGCACATGTGCATCTGCACAAGCGTTGAGCTCAGCAGAGCGTGTCTCTTGACACTTGATGTGCGTTGGCTGTGTCTGCGTGCTCCAGTGAAGAGAGAAACGGGAAATCATCTTGGTAGAGGCAACAAAGCAAAAGCGAGGCAGGATTGACATCTGCTCAACAGAGACGGATTCCCTGCGCTGACACAGTTCACAGTTACACGAGAAGCAATCTGAGCGGTCCATCGACCGGAGACGTGTTTCCCAAGAGGTCGTTTAGCGAGTGAACAGCAGTGTGCGCGACTTTCAGGAGTGTGCCTGGAAAGTGCCAGAATCACCAGAGCACCTGTGCAAAAGCTGCTGCCTCTGTGACCGCATTGAGGCACGTTCCCGTGTCTCCGAGTATATAGACGGCTCTTTCTCGTTCACTCCGAGGGAAACGGTCCGCTATTGCTTCTGTGCGTACAGACGCGATTCCCTTGTCTCTTGCGAACACAGGGAACTCTGTGCATCCAAATCTACCGGCTAAGGACGCGTCTGCATATGTTTTGGTGAACAATCGAGTGTGCGTGTTCTGACAGCTGCCTCTATGCAGACGTCTCCACAGAGCCACTTCTGAATGCCCCGCAGCCCAGGACTGAATGGATACACTAACAAGTGCACCGGTGTGAGCAACCACATATGCAGAAGGACGTCTTTCATCTCACAGAAGCGCGAACGTCTTGGCGTTCAAGCACATGGCAGAAACAAGGTGTGAACAGATGCGCTGCTGCTATTTTCTCCGTTCGGCATGCTTCGTTGTAGCTCTCTTGCCGGTCGCCGGCATAGCGGCTTGCTTTGCGCGACTAGGTCTGCGGAGAGAAGGAGATAGCGCCGGAAACCTTGCCTTTTGCCTTCTTCGGCGCTGGAACCTGGTTGCTGCGCCTTCTCTTTGTCCATGTGCACACACACGATTCCTCAGCGAAAACCATGCAGAAACCTTACCTCGAGCACCCAGGGATGTGCACCCAGCACCACGTGCACGCACACGCAGCTAGAGAAAAGCACCTACCTTTTCACACACTGATGCCTAAGCAAACGCGTGGCCACACACACGCACACATCTGCAAGCGCGCCTACTCCCATCTATTGAGGGAAAGACGGACGAACAACGTCCTGACAGGCTTGAGGGGAAAAACGTCCGTTGATGGTTGGCGTACTGCACGCCCGCCTACGGGGCTGCAGGGGAATCCACATTTGGAAGGTACCTGAAGATGTGTGCCTGTTCTTGGAGCTCCGCTAGTAGGGTAGCAAAGACACTCGTAGGCAGTACTGAATGCTGCTCCGTGCTACTTCTCCTCCGCTGGCAAATGCTTCACAGTCGCCCGAGGAAAGACGTTTAACAATCGATCTCCAAGAGGAACGAAACACATGATGCCATAAGGCGAAAGAATAGCAGGGCATCTCTTCACAAGCTTGTCCCTGATGTATAGCTGAAGGCAAACACTTGTGTGCTTGTGGGAGAGCCTGTGTCTTTCCTGGAAGCGTTTGGGAGTTTTGCTCAGACGCGTGTTTCCTCAAGTTCAAGAATCAAGATCTAGGATACCTGCAGACAGGTGCCTGTTTGTGTGGAGACAGTCTGTTTGAAACTGTGTTCCTCAGCGCCCGCTCTTTCTCCCCGTCGCTCCACACGCCTGGGAGTCCCTTTCTTTCTCTCCACAAACACGTGTGTTGACTTCGTCGCACATGTGCATCTGCACAAGCGTTGAGCTCAGCAGAGTGTGTCTCTTGACACTTGATGTGCGTTGGCTGTGTCTGCGTGCTCCAGTGAAGAGAGAAACGGGAAATCATCTTGGTAGAGGCAACAAAGCAAAAGCGAGGCAGGATTGACATCTGCTCAACAGAGACGGATTCCCTGCGCTGACACAGTTCACAGTTACACGAGAAGCAATCTGAGCGGTCCATCGACCAAAGACGTGTTTCCCAAGAGGTCGTTTAGCGAGTGAACAGCAGTGTGCGCGACTTTCAGGAGTGTGCCTGGAAAGTGCCAGAATCACCAGAGCATCTGTGCAAAAGCTGCTGCCTCTGTGACCGCATTGAGGCACGTTCCCGTGTCTCCGAGTACATAGACGTCCTTAGCCTGTAGATTTGGATGCACAGAGTTCCCTGTGTTCGCAAGAGACAAGGGAATCGCGTCTGTACGCACAGAAGCAATAGCGGACCGTTTCCCTCGGAGCGAACGCGAAAGAGCCGTCTATATACTCGCAGACACGGGAACGTGCCTCAATGCGGTCACAGAGGCAGCAGCTTTTGCACAGATGCTCTGGTGATTCTGGCACTTTCCAGGCACAGTCCTGAAAGTCGCGCACACTGCTGTTCACTCGCTAAACGACCTCTTGGGAAACACGTCTCCGGTCGATGGACCGCTCAGATTGCTTCTCGTGTAACTGTGAACTGTGTCAGCGCAGGGAATCCGTCTCTGTTGAGCAGATGTCAATCCTGCCTCGCTTTTGCTTTGTTGCCTCTACCAAGATGATTTCCCGTTTCTCTCTTCACTGGAGCACGCAGACACAGCCAACGCACATCAAGTGTCAAGAGACACACTCTGCTGAGCTCAACGCTTGTGCAGATGCACATGTGCGACGAAGTCAACACACGTGTTTGTGGAGAGAAAGAAAGGGACTCCCAGGCGTGTGGAGCGACGGGGAGAAAGAGCGGGCGCTGAGGAACACAGTTTCAAACAGACTGTCTCCACACAAACAGGCACCTGTCTGCAGGTATCCTAGATCTTGATTCTTGAACTTGAGGAAACACGCGTCTGAGCAAAACTCCCAAACGCTTCCAGGAAAGACACAGGCTCTCCCACAAGCACACAAGTGTTTGCCCTCAGCTATACATCAGGGACAAGCTTGTGAAGAGATGCCCTGCTATTCTTTCGCCTTATGGCATCATGTGTTTCGTTTC
Organism: Patagioenas fasciata; assembly: GCF_037038585.1. Taxonomy (NCBI): domain Eukaryota; kingdom Metazoa; phylum Chordata; class Aves; order Columbiformes; family Columbidae; genus Patagioenas; species Patagioenas fasciata. Next base: position 22,243,063 of record NC_092524.1, read on the forward strand.
TCTTGGAGATCGATTGTTAAACGTCTTTCCTCGGGCGACTGTGAAGCATTTGCCAGCGGAGGAGAAGTAGCACGGAGCAGCATTCAGTACTGCCTACGAGTGTCTTTGCTACCCTACTAGCGGAGCTCCAAGAACAGGCACACATCTTCAGGTACCTTCCAAATGTGGATTCCCCTGCAGCCCCGTAGGCGGGCGTGCAGTACGCCAACCATCAACGGACGTTTTTCCCCTCAAGCCTGTCAGGACGTTGCTCGTCCGTCTTTCCCTCAATAGATGGGAGTAGGCGCGCTTGCGGATGTGTGCGTGTTTGGCCACGCGTTTGCTTAGGCATCAGTGTGTGAAAAGGTAGGTGCTTTTCTCTAGCTGCGTGTGCGTGCACGTGGTGCTGGGTGCACATCCCTGGGTGCTCGTGGAAAGGTTTCTGCATGGTTTTCGCTGAGGAATCGTGTGTGTGCACATGGACAAAGAGAAGGCGCAGCAACCAGGTTCCAGCGCCGAAGAAGGCAAAAGGCAAGGTTTCCGGCGCTATCTCCTTCTCTCCGCAGACCTAGTCGCGCAAAGCAAGCCGCTAAGCCGGCGACCGGCAAGAGAGCTACAACGAAGCATGCCGAACGGAGAAAATAGCAGCAGCGCATCTGTTCACACCTTGTTTCTGCCATGTGCTTGAACGCCAAGACGTTCGCGCTTCTGTGAGATGAAAGACGTCCTTCTGCATATGTGGTTGCTCACACCGGTGCACTTGTTAGTGTATCCATTCAGTCCTGGGCTGCGGGGCATTCAGAAGTGGCTCTGTGGAGACGTCTGCATAGAGGCAGCTGTCAGAACACGCACACTCGATTGTTCACCAAAACATATGCAGACGCGTCCTTAGCCGGTAGATTTGGATGCACAGAGTTCCCTGTGTTCGCAAGAGACAAGGGAATCGCGTCTGTACGCACAGAAGCAATAGCGGACCGTTTCCCTCGGAGCGAACGCGAAAGAGCCGTCTATATACTCGCAGACACGGGAACGTGCCTCAATGCGGTCACAGAGGCAGCAGCTTTTGCACAGATGCTCTGGTGATTCTGGCACTTTCCAGGCACACTCCTGAAAGTCGCGCACACTGCTGTTCACTCGCTAAACGACCTCTTGGGAAACACGTCTCCGGTCGATGGACCGCTCAGATTGCTTCTCGTGTAACTGTGAACTGTGTCAGCGCAGGGAATCCGTCTCTGTTGAGCAGATGTCAATCCTGCCTCGCTTTTGCTTTGTTGCCTCTACCAAGATGATTTCCCGTTTCTCTCTTCACTGGAGCACGCAGACACAGCCAACGCACATCAAGTGTCAAGAGACACACTCTGCTGAGCTCAACGCTTGTGCAGATGCACATGTGCGACGAAGTCAACACACGTGTTTGTGGAGAGAAAGAAAGGGACTCCCAGGCGTGTGGAGCGACGGGGAGAAAGAGCGGGCGCTGAGGAACACAGTTTCAAACAGACTGTCTCCACACAAACAGGCACCTGTCTGCAGGTATCCTAGATCTTGATTCTTGAACTTGAGGAAACACGCGTCTGAGCAAAACTCCCAAACGCTTCCAGGAAAGACACAGGCTCTCCCACAAGCACACAAGTGTTTGCCTTCAGCTATACATCAGGGACAAGCTTGTGAAGAGATGCCCTGCTATTCTTTCGCCTTATGGCATCATGTGTTTCGTTTCTCTTGGAGATCGATTGTTAAACGTCTTTCCTCGGGCGACTGTGAAGCATTTGCCACCGGAGGAGAAGTAGCACGGAGCAGCATTCAGTACTGCCTACGAGTGTCTTTGCTACCCTACTAGCGGAGCTCCAAGAACAGGCACACATCTTCAGGTACCTTCCAAATGTGGATTCCCCTGCAGCCCCGTAGGCGGGCGTGCAGTACGCCAACCATCAACGGACGTTTTTCCCCTCAAGCCTGTCAGGACGTTGCTCGTCCGTCTTTCCCTCAATAGATGGGAGTAGGCGCGCTTGCGGATGTGTGCGTGTGTGTGGCCACGCGTTTGCTTAGGCATCAGTGTGTGAAAAGGTAGGTGCTTTTCTCTAGCTGCGTGTGCGTGCACGTGGTGCTGGGTGCACATCCCTGGGTGCTCGTGGAAAGGTTTCTGCATGGTTTTCGCTGAGGAATCGTGTGTGTGCACATGGACAAAGAGAAGGCGCAGCAACCAGGTTCCAGCGCCGAAGAAGGCAAAAGGCAAGGTTTCCGGCGCTATCTCCTTCTCTCCGCAGACCTAGTCGCGCAAAGCAAGCCGCTAAGACGGCGATCGGCAAGAGAGCTACAACGAAGCATGCCGAACGGAGAAAATAGCAGCAGCTCATCTGTTCACACCTTGTTTCTGCCATGTGCTTGAACGCCAAGACGTTCGCGCTTCTGTGAGATGAAAGACGTCCTTCTGCATATGTGGTTGCTCACACCGGTGCACTTGTTAGTGTATCCATTCAGTCCTGGGCTGCGGGGCATTCAGAAGTGGCTCTGTGGAGACGTCTGCATAGAGGCAGCTGTCAGAACACGCACACTCGATTGTTCACCAAAACATATGCAGACGCGTCCTTAGCCGGTAGATTTGGATGCACAGAGTTCCCTGTGTTCGCAAGAGACAAGGGAATCGCGTCTGTACGCACAGAAGCAATAGCGGACCGTTTCCCTCGGAGCGAACGCGAAAGAGCCGTCTATATACTCGCAGACACGGGAACGTGCCTCAATGCGGTCACAGAGGCAGCAGCTTTTGCACAGATGCTCTGGTGATTCTGGCACTTTCCAGGCACACTCCTGAAAGTCGCGCACACTGCTGTTCACTCGCTAAACGACCTCTTGGGAAACACGTCTCCGGTCGATGGACCGCTCAGATTGCTTCTCGTGTAACTGTGAACTGTGTCAGCGCAGGGAATCCGTCTCTGTTGAGCAGATGTCAATCCTGCCTCGCTTTTGCTTTGTTGCCTCTACCAAGATGATTTCCCGTTTCTCTCTTCACTGGAGCACGCAGACACAGCCAACGCACATCAAGTGTCAAGAGACACACTCTGCTGAGCTCAACGCTTGTGCAGATGCACATGTGCGACGAAGTCAACACACGTGCTTGTGGAGAGAAAGAAAGGGACTCCCAGGCGTGTGGAGCGACGGGGAGAAAGAGCGGGCGCTGAGGAACACAGTTTCAAACAGACTGTCTCCACACAAACAGGCACCTGTCTGCAGGTATCCTAGATCTTGATTCTTGAACTTGAGGAAACACGCGTCTGAGCAAAACTCCCAAACGCTTCCAGGAAAGACACAGGCTCTCCCACAAGCACACAAGTGTTTGCCTTCAGCTATACATCAGGGACAAGCTTGTGAAGAGATGCCCTGCTATTCTTTCGCCTTATGGCATCATGTGTTTCGTTCCTCTTGGAGATCGATTGTTAAACGTCTTTCCTCGGGCGACTGTGAAGCATTTGCCAGCGGAGGAGAAGTAGCACGGAGCAGCATTCAGTACTGCCTACGAGTGTCTTTGCTACCCTACTAGCGGAGCTCCAAGAACAGGCACACATCTTCAGGTACCTTCCAAATGTGGATTCCCCTGCAGCCCCGTAGGCGGGCGTGCAGTACGCCAACCATCAACGGACGTTTTTCCCCTCAAGCCTGTCAGGACGTTGCTCGTCCGTCTTTCCCTCAATAGATGGGAGTAGGCGCGCTTGCGGATGTGTGCGTGTGTGTGGCCACGCGTTTGCTTAGGCATCAGTGTGTGAAAAGGTAGGTGCTTTTCTCTAGCTGCGTGTGCGTGCACGTGGTGCTGGGTGCACATCCCTGGGTGCTCGAGGTAAGGTTTCTGCATGGTTTTGGCTGAGGAATCGTGTGTGTGCACATGAACAAAGAGAAGGCGCAGCAACCAGGTTCCAGCGCCGAAGAAGGCAAAAGGCAAGGTTTCCGGCGCTATCTCCTTCACTCCCCAGTCCTAGTCGCGCAAAGCAAGCCGCTAAGCCGGCGACCGGCAAGAGAGCTACAACGAAGCATGCCGAACGGAGAAAATAGCAGCAGCTCATCTGTTCACACCTTGTTTCTGCCATGTGCTTGAACGCCAAGACGTTCGCGCTTCTGTGAGATGAAAGACGTCCTTCTGCATATGTGGTTGCTCACACCGGTGCACTTGTTAGTGTATCCATTCAGTCCTGGGCTGCGGGGCATTCAGAAGTGGCTCTGTGGAGACGTCTGCATAGAGGCAGCTGTCAGAACACGCACACTCGATTGTTCACCAAAACATATGCAGACGCGTCCTTAGCCGGTAGATTTGGATGCACAGAGTTCCCTGTGTTCGCAAGAGACAAGGGAATCGCGTCTGTACGCACAGAAGCAATAGCGGACCGTTTCCCTCGGAGCGAACGCGAAAGAGCCGTCTATATACTCGCAGACACGGGAACGTGCCTCAATGCGGTCACAGAGGCAGCAGCTTTTGCACAGATGCTCTGGTGATTCTGGCACTTTCCAGGCACACTCCTGAAAGTCGCGCACACTGCTGTTCACTCGCTAAACGACCTCTTGGGAAACACGTCTCCGGTCGATGGACCGCTCAGATTGCTTCTCGTGTAACTGTGAACTGTGTCAGCGCAGGGAATCCGTCTCTGTTGAGCAGATGTCAATCCTGCCTCGCTTTTGCTTTGTTGCCTCTACCAAGATGATTTCCCGTTTCTCTCTTCACTGGAGCACGCAGACACAGCCAACGCACATCAAGTGTCAAGAGACACACTCTGCTGAGCTCAACGCTTGTGCAGATGCACATGTGCGACGAAGTCAACAAACGTGCTTGTGGAGAGAAAGAAAGGGACTCCCAGGCGTGTGGAGCGACGGGGAGAAAGAGCGGGCGCTGAGGAACACAGTTTCAAACAGACTGTCTCCACACAAACAGGCACCTGTCTGCAGGTATCCTAGATCTTGATTCTTGAACTTGAGGAAACACGCGTCTGAGCAAAACTCCCAAACGCTTCCAGGAAAGACACAGGCTCTTCCACAAGCACACAAGTGTTTGCCCTCAGCTATAGATCAGGGACAAGCTTGTGAAGAGATGCCCTGCTATTCTTTCGCCTTATGGCATCATGTGTTTCGTTTCTCTTGGAGATCGATTGTTAAACGTCTTTCCTCGGGCGACTGTGAAGCATTTGCCACCGGAGGAGAAGTAGCACGGAGCAGCATTCAGTACTGCCTACGAGTGTCTTTGCTACCCTACTAGCGGAGCTCCAAGAACAGGCACACATCTTCAGGTACCTTCCAAATGTGGATTCCCCTGCAGCCCCGTAGGCGGGCGTGCAGTACGCCAACCATCAACGGACGTTTTTCCCCTCAAGCCTGTCAGGACGTTGCTCGTCCGTCTTTCCCTCAATAGATGGGAGTAGGCGCGCTTGCGGATGTGTGCGTGTGTGTGGCCACGCGTTTGCTTAGGCATCAGTGTGTGAAAAGGTAGGTGCTTTTCTCTAGCTGCGTGTGCGTGCACGTGGTGCTGGGTGCACATCCCTGGGTGCTCGAGGTAAGGTTTCTGCATGGTTTTCGCTGAGGAATCGTGTGTGTGCACATGAACAAAGAGAAGGCGCAGCAACCAGGTTCCAGCGCCGAAGAAGGCAAAAGGCAAGGTTTCCGGCGCTATCTCCTTCACTCCCCAGTCCTAGTCGCGCAAAGCAAGCCGCTAAGCCGGCGACCGGCAAGAGAGCTACAACGAAGCATGCCGAACGGAGAAAATAGCAGCAGCTCATCTGTTCACACCTTGTTTCTGCCATGTGCTTGAACGCCAAGACGTTCGCGCTTCTGTGAGATGAAAGACGTCCTTCTGCATATGTGGTTGCTCACACCGGTGCACTTGTTAGTGTATCCATTCAGTCCTGGGCTGCGGGGCATTCAGCAGTGGCTCTGTGGAGACGTCTGCATAGAGGCAGCTGTCAGAACACGCACACTCGATTGTTCACCAAAACACATGCAGACGCGTCCTTAGCCTGTAGATTTGGATGCACAGAGTTCCCTGTGTTCGCAAGAGACAAGGGAATCGCGTCTGTACGCACAGAAGCAATAGCGGACCGTTTCCCTCGGAGCGAACGCGAAAGAGCCGTCTATATACTCGCAGACACGGGAACGTGCCTCAATGCGGTCACAGAGGCAGCAGCTTTTGCACAGGTGCTCTGGTGATTCTGGCACTTTCCAGGCACACTCCTGAAAGTCGCGCACACGGCTGTTCACTCGCTAAACGACCTCTTGGGAAACACGTCTCCGGTCGATGGACCGCTCAGATTGCTTCTCGTGTAACTGTGAACTGTGTCAGCGCAGGGAATCCGTCTCTGTTGAGCAGATGTCAATCCTGCCTCGCTTTTGCTTTGTTGCCTCTACCAAGATGATTTCCCGTTTCTCTCTTCACTGGAGCACGCAGACACAGCCAACGCACATCAAGTGTCAAGAGACACACTCTGCTGAGCTCAACGCTTGTGCAGATGCACATGTGCGACGAAGTCAACAAACGTGCTTGTGGAGAGAAAGAAAGGGACTCCCAGGCGTGTGGAGCGACGGGGAGAAAGAGCGGGCGCTGAGGAACACAGTTTCAAACAGACTGTCTCCACACAAACAGGCACCTGTCTGCAGGTATCCTAGATCTTGATTCTTGAACTTGAGGAAACACGCGTCTGAGCAAAACTCCCAAACGCTTCCAGGAAAGACACAGGCTCTCCCACAAGCACACAAGTGTTTGCCCTCAGCTATAGATCAGGGACAAGCTTGTGAAGAGATGCCCTGCTATTCTTTCGCCTTATGGCATCATGTGTTTCGTTTCTCTTGGAGATCGATTGTTAAACGTCTTTCCTCGGGCGACTGTGAAGCATTTGCCAGCGGAGGAGAAGTAGCACGGAGCAGCATTCAGTACTGCCTACGAGTGTCTTTGCTACCCTACTAGCGGAGCTCCAAGAACAGGCACACATCTTCAGGTACCTTCCAAATGTGGATTCCCCTGCAGCCCCGTAGGCGGGCGTGCAGTACGCCAACCATCAACGGACGTTTTTCCCCTCAAGCCTGTCAGGACGTTGCTCGTCCGTCTTTCCCTCAATAGATGGGAGTAGGCGCGCTTGCGGATGTGTGCGTGTGTGTGGCCACGCGTTTGCTTAGGCATCAGTGTGTGAAAAGGTAGGTGCTTTTCTCTAGCTGCGTGTGCGTGCACGTGGTGCTGGGTGCACATCCCTGGGTGCTCGAGGTAAGGTTTCTGCATGGTTTTCGCTGAGGAATCGTGTGTGTGCACATGGACAAAGAGAAGGCGCAGCAACCAGGTTCCAGCGCCGAAGAAGGCAAAAGGCAAGGTTTCCGGCGCTATCTCCTTCACTCCCCAGTCCTAGTCGCGCAAAGCAAGCCGCTAAGCCGGCGACCGGCAAGAGAGCTACAACGAAGTATGCCGAACGGAGAAAATAGCAGCAGCGCATCTGTCCACACCTTGTTTCTGCCATGTGCTTGAACGCCAAGACGTTCGCGCTTCTGTGAGATGAAAGACGTCCTTCTGCATATGTGGTTGCTCACACCGGTGCACTTGTTAGTGTATCCATTCAGTCCTGGGCTGCGGGGCATTCAGAAGTGGCTCTGTGGAGACGTCTGCATAGAGGCAGCTGTCAGAACACGCACACTCGATTGTTCACCAAAACATATGCAGACGCGTCCTTAGCCTGTAGATTTGGATGCACAGAGTTCCCTGTGTTCGCAAGAGACAAGGGAATCGCGTCTGTACGCACAGAAGCAATAGCGGACCGTTTCCCTCGGAGCGAACGCGAAAGAGCCGTCTATATACTCGCAGACACGGGAACGTGCCTCAATGCGGTCACAGAGGCAGCAGCTTTTGCACAGGTGCTCTGGTGATTCTGGCACTTTCCAGGCACACTCCTGAAAGTCGCGCACACGGCTGTTCACTCGCTAAACGACCTCTTGGGAAACACGTCTCCGGTCGATGGACCGCTCAGATTGCTTCTCGTGTAACTGTGAACTGTGTCAGCGCAGGGAATCCGTCTCTGTTGAGCAGATGTCAATCCTGCCTCGCTTTTGCTTTGTTGCCTCTACCAAGATGATTTCCCGTTTCTCTCTTCACTGGAGCACGCAGACACAGCCAACGCACATCAAGTGTCAAGAGACACACTCTGCTGAGCTCAACGCTTGTGCAGATGCACATGTGCGACGAAGTCAACAAACGTGCTTGTGGAGAGAAAGAAAGGGACTCCCAGGCGTGTGGAGCGACGGGGAGAAAGAGCGGGCGCTGAGGAACACAGTTTCAAACAGACTGTCTCCACACAAACAGGCACCTGTCTGCAGGTATCCTAGATCTTGATTCTTGAACTTGAGGAAACACGCGTCTGAGCAAAACTCCCAAACGCTTCCAGGAAAGACACAGGCTCTCCCACAAGCACACAAGTGTTTGCCCTCAGCTATAGATCAGGGACAAGCTTGTGAAGAGATGCCCTGCTATTCTTTCGCCTTATGGCATCATGTGTTTCGTTTCTCTTGGAGATCGATTGTTAAACGTCTTTCCTCGGGCGACTGTGAAGCATTTGCCAGCGGAGGAGAAGTAGCACGGAGCAGCATTCAGTACTGCCTACGAGTGTCTTTGCTACCCTACTAGCGGAGCTCCAAGAACAGGCACACATCTTCAGGTACCTTCCAAATGTGGATTCCCCTGCAGCCCCGTAGGCGGGCGTGCAGTACGCCAACCATCAACGGACGTTTTTCCCCTCAAGCCTGTCAGGACGTTGCTCGTCCGTCTTTCCCTCAATAGATGGGAGTAGGCGCGCTTGCGGATGTGTGCGTGTGTGTGGCCACGCGTTTGCTTAGGCATCAGTGTGTGAAAAGGTAGGTGCTTTTCTCTAGCTGCGTGTGCGTGCACGTGGTGCTGGGTGCACATCCCTGGGTGCTCGAGGTAAGGTTTCTGCATGGTTTTCGCTGAGGAATCGTGTGTGTGCACATGAACAAAGAGAAGGCGCAGCAACCAGGTTCCAGCGCCGAAGAAGGCAAAAGGCAAGGTTTCCGGCACTATCTCCTTCACTCCCCAGTCCTAGTCGCGCAAAGCAAGCCGCTAAGCCGGCGACCGGCAAGAGAGCTACAACGAAGCATGCCGAACGGAGAAAATAGCAGCAGCTCATCTGTTCACACCTTGTTTCTGCCATGTGCTTGAACGCCAAGACGTTCGCGCTTCTGTGAGATGAAAGACGTCCTTCTGCATATGTGGTTGCTCACACCGGTGCACTTGTTAGTGTATCCATTCAGTCCTGGGCTGCGGGGCATTCAGCAGTGGCTCTGTGGAGACGTCTGCATAGAGGCAGCTGTCAGAACACGCACACTCGATTGTTCACCAAAACACATGCAGACGCGTCCTTAGCCTGTAGATTTGGATGCACAGAGTTCCCTGTGTTCGCAAGAGACAAGGGAATCGCGTCTGTACGCACAGAAGCAATAGCGGACCGTTTCCCTCGGAGCGAACGCGAAAGAGCCGTCTATATACTCGCAGACACGGGAACGTGCCTCAATGCGGTCACAGAGGCAGCAGCTTTTGCACAGATGCTCTGGTGATTCTGGCACTTTCCAGGCACACTCCTGAAAGTCGCGCACACTGCTGTTCACTCGCTAAACGACCTCTTGGGAAACACGTCTCCGGTCGATGGACCGCTCAGATTGCTTCTCGTGTAACTGTGAACTGTGTCAGCGCAGGGAATCCGTCTCTGTTGAGCAGATGTCAATCCTGCCTCGCTTTTGCTTTGTTGCCTCTACCAAGATGATTTCCCGTTTCTCTCTTCACTGGAGCACGCAGACACAGCCAACGCACATCAAGTGTCAAGAGACACACTCTGCTGAGCTCAACGCTTGTGCAGATGCACATGTGCGACGAAGTCAACAAACGTGCTTGTGGAGAGAAAGAAAGGGACTCCCAGGCGTGTGGAGCGACGGGGAGAAAGAGCGGGCGCTGAGGAACACAGTTTCAAACAGACTGTCTCCACACAAACAGGCACCTGTCTGCAGGTATCCTAGATCTTGATTCTTGAACTTGAGGAAACACGCGTCTGAGCAAAACTCCCAAACGCTTCCAGGAAAGACACAGGCTCTCCCACAAGCACACAAGTGTTTGCCCTCAGCTATAGATCAGGGACAAGCTTGTGAAGAGATGCCCTGCTATTCTTTCGCCTTATGGCATCATGTGTTTCGTTTCTCTTGGAGATCGATTGTTAAACGTCTTTCCTCGGGCGACTGTGAAGCATTTGCCAGCGGAGGAGAAGTAGCACGGAGCAGCATTCAGTACTGCCTACGAGTGTCTTTGCTACCCTACTAGCGGAGCTCCAAGAACAGGCACACATCTTCAGGTACCTTCCAAATGTGGATTCCCCTGCAGCCCCGTAGGCGGGCGTGCAGTACGCCAACCATCAACGGACGTTTTTCCCCTCAAGCCTGTCAGGACGTTGCTCGTCCGTCTTTCCCTCAATAGATGGGAGTAGGCGCGCTTGCGGATGTGTGCGTGTGTGTGGCCACGCGTTTGCTTAGGCATCAGTGTGTGAAAAGGTAGGTGCTTTTCTCTAGCTGCGTGTGCGTGCACGTGGTGCTGGGTGCACATCCCTGGGTGCTCGAGGTAAGGTTTCTGCATGGTTTTCGCTGAGGAATCGTGTGTGTGCACATGGACAAAGAGAAGGCGCAGCAACCAGGTTCCAGCGCCGAAGAAGGCAAAAGGCAAGGTTTCCGGCGCTATCTCCTTCACTCCCCAGTCCTAGTCGCGCAAAGCAAGCCGCTAAGCCGGCGACCGGCAAGAGAGCTACAACGAAGTATGCCGAACGGAGAAAATAGCAGCAGCGCATCTGTTCACACCTTGTTTCTGCCATGTGCTTGAACGCCAAGACGTTCGCGCTTCTGTGAGATGAAAGACGTCCTTCTGCATATGTGGTTGCTCACACCGGTGCACTTGTTAGTGTATCCATTCAGTCCTGGGCTGCGGGGCATTCAGAAGTGGCTCTGTGGAGACGTCTGCATAAAGGCAGCTGTCAGAACACGCACACTCGATTGTTCACCAAAACATATGCAGACGCGTCCTTAGCCTGTAGATTTGGATGCACAGAGTTCCCTGTGTTCGCAAGAGACAAGGGAATCGCGTCTGTACGCACAGAAGCAATAGCGGACCGTTTCCCTCGGAGCGAACGCGAAAGAGCCGTCTATATACTCGCAGACACGGGAACGTGCCTCAATGCGGTCACAGAGGCAGCAGCTTTTGCACAGGTGCTCTGGTGATTCTGGCACTTTCCAGGCACACTCCTGAAAGTCGCGCACACGGCTGTTCACTCGCTAAACGACCTCTTGGGAAACACGTCTCCGGTCGATGGACCGCTCAGATTGCTTCTCGTGTAACTGTGAACTGTGTCAGCGCAGGGAATCCGTCTCTGTTGAGCAGATGTCAATCCTGCCTCGCTTTTGCTTTGTTGCCTCTACCAAGATGATTTCCCGTTTCTCTCTTCACTGGAGCACGCAGACACAGCCAACGCACATCAAGTGTCAAGAGACACACTCTGCTGAGCTCAACGCTTGTGCAGATGCACATGTGCGACGAAGTCAACAAACGTGCTTGTGGAGAGAAAGAAAGGGACTCCCAGGCGTGTGGAGCGACGGGGAGAAAGAGCGGGCGCTGAGGAACACAGTTTCAAACAGACTGTCTCCACACAAACAGGCACCTGTCTGCAGGTATCCTAGATCTTGATTCTTGAACTTGAGGAAACACGCGTCTGAGCAAAACTCCCAAACGCTTCCAGGAAAGACACAGGCTCTCCCACAAGCACACAAGTGTTTGCCCTCAGCTATAGATCAGGGACAAGCTTGTGAAGAGATGCCCTGCTATTCTTTCGCCTTATGGCATCATGTGTTTCGTTTCTCTTGGAGATCGATTGTTAAACGTCTTTCCTCGGGCGACTGTGAAGCATTTGCCAGCGGAGGAGAAGTAGCACGGAGCAGCATTCAGTACTGCCTACGAGTGTCTTTGCTACCCTACTAGCGGAGCTCCAAGAACAGGCACACATCTTCAGGTACCTTCCAAATGTGGATTCCCCTGCAGCCCCGTAGGCGGGCGTGCAGTACGCCAACCATCAACGGACGTTTTTCCCCTCAAGCCTGTCAGGACGTTGCTCGTCCGTCTTTCCCTCAATAGATGGGAGTAGGCGCGCTTGCGGATGTGTGCGTGTGTGTGGCCACGCGTTTGCTTAGGCATCAGTGTGTGAAAAGGTAGGTGCTTTTCTCTAGCTGCGTGTGCGTGCACGTGGTGCTGGGTGCACATCCCTGGGTGCTCGAGGTAAGGTTTCTGCATGGTTTTCGCTGAGGAATCGTGTGTGTGCACATGGACAAAGAGAAGGCGCAGCAACCAGGTTCCAGCGCCGAAGAAGGCAAAAGGCAAGGTTTCCGGCGCTATCTCCTTCACTCCCCAGTCCTAGTCGCGCAAAGCAAGCCGCTAGCCGGCGACCGGCAAGAGAGCTACAACGAAGCATGCCGAACGGAGAAAATAGCAGCAGCTCATCTGTTCACACCTTGTTTCTGCCATGTGCTTGAACGCCAAGACGTTCGCGCTTCTGTGAGATGAAAGACGTCCTTCTGCATATGTGGTTGCTCACACCGGTGCACTTGTTAGTGTATCCATTCAGTCCTGGGCTGCGGGGCATTCAGAAGTGGCTCTGTGGAGACGTCTGCATAAAGGCAGCTGTCAGAACACGCACACTCGATTGTTCACCAAAACATATGCAGACGCGTCCTTAGCCTGTAGATTTGGATGCACAGAGTTCCCTGTGTTCGCAAGAGACAAGGGAATCGCGTCTGTACGCACAGAAGCAATAGCGGACCGTTTCCCTCGGAGCGAACGCGAAAGAGCCGTCTATATACTCGCAGACACGGGAACGTGCCTCAATGCGGTCACAGAGGCAGCAGCTTTTGCACAGGTGCTCTGGTGATTCTGGCACTTTCCAGGCACACTCCTGAAAGTCGCGCACACGGCTGTTCACTCGCTAAACGACCTCTTGGGAAACACGTCTCCGGTCGATGGACCGCTCAGATTGCTTCTCGTGTAACTGTGAACTGTGTCAGCGCAGGGAATCCGTCTCTGTTGAGCAGATGTCAATCCTGCCTCGCTTTTGCTTTGTTGCCTCTACCAAGATGATTTCCCGTTTCTCTCTTCACTGGAGCACGCAGACACAGCCAACGCACATCAAGTGTCAAGAGACACACTCTGCTGAGCTCAACGCTTGTGCAGATGCACATGTGCGACGAAGTCAACAAACGTGCTTGTGGAGAGAAAGAAAGGGACTCCCAGGCGTGTGGAGCGACGGGGAGAAAGAGCGGGCGCTGAGGAACACAGTTTCAAACAGACTGTCTCCACACAAACAGGCACCTGTCTGCAGGTATCCTAGATCTTGATTCTTGAACTTGAGGAAACACGCGTCTGAGCAAAACTCCCAAACGCTTCCAGGAAAGACACAGGCTCTCCCACAAGCACACAAGTGTTTGCCCTCAGCTATAGATCAGGGACAAGCTTGTGAAGAGATGCCCTGCTATTCTTTCGCCTTATGGCATCATGTGTTTCGTTTCTCTTGGAGATCGATTGTTAAACGTCTTTCCTCGGGCGACTGTGAAGCATTTGCCAGCGGAGGAGAAGTAGCACGGAGCAGCATTCAGTACTGCCTACGAGTGTCTTTGCTACCCTACTAGCGGAGCTCCAAGAACAGGCACACATCTTCAGGTACCTTCCAAATGTGGATTCCCCTGCAGCCCCGTAGGCGGGCGTGCAGTACGCCAACCATCAACGGACGTTTTTCCCCTCAAGCCTGTCAGGACGTTGCTCGTCCGTCTTTCCCTCAATAGATGGGAGTAGGCGCGCTTGCGGATGTGTGCGTGTGTGTGGCCACGCGTTTGCTTAGGCATCAGTGTGTGAAAAGGTAGGTGCTTTTCTCTAGCTGCGTGTGCGTGCACGTGGTGCTGGGTGCACATCCCTGGGTGCTCGAGGTAAGGTTTCTGCATGGTTTTCGCTGAGGAATCGTGTGTGTGCACATGGACAAAGAGAAGGCGCAGCAACCAGGTTCCAGCGCCGAAGAAGGCAAAAGGCAAGGTTTCCGGCGCTATCTCCTTCACTCCCCAGTCCTAGTCGCGCAAAGCAAGCCGCTAGCCGGCGACCGGCAAGAGAGCTACAACGAAGCATGCCGAACGGAGAAAATAGCAGCAGCTCATCTGTTCACACCTTGTTTCTGCCATGTGCTTGAACGCCAAGACGTTCGCGCTTCTGTGAGATGAAAGACGTCCTTCTGCATATGTGGTTGCTCACACCGGTGCACTTGTTAGTGTATCCATTCAGTCCTGGGCTGCGGGGCATTCAGAAGTGGCTCTGTGGAGACGTCTGCATAAAGGCAGCTGTCAGAACACGCACACTCGATTGTTCACCAAAACATATGCAGACGCGTCCTTAGCCTGTAGATTTGGATGCACAGAGTTCCCTGTGTTCGCAAGAGACAAGGGAATCGCGTCTGTACGCACAGAAGCAATAGCGGACCGTTTCCCTCGGAGCGAACGCGAAAGAGCCGTCTATATACTCGCAGACACGGGAACGTGCCTCAATGCGGTCACAGAGGCAGCAGCTTTTGCACAGATGCTCTGGTGATTCTGGCACTTTCCAGGCACACTCCTGAAAGTCGCGCACACTGCTGTTCACTCGCTAAACGACCTCTTGGGAAACACGTCTCCGGTCGATGGACCGCTCAGATTGCTTCTCGTGTAACTGTGAACTGTGTCAGCGCAGGGAATCCGTCTCTGTTGAGCAGATGTCAATCCTGCCTCGCTTTTGCTTTGTTGCCTCTACCAAGATGATTTCCCGTTTCTCTCCACTGGAGCAGGCAGACACAGCCAACGCACATCAAGTGTCAAGAGACACACTCTGCTGAGCTCAACGCTTGTGCAGATGCACATGTGCGACGAAGTCAACACACGTGCTTGTGGAGAGAAAGAAAGGGACTCCCAGGCGTGTGGAGCGACGGGGAGAAAGAGCGGGCGCTGAGGAACACAGTTTCAAACAGACTGTCTCCACACAAACAGGCACCTGTCTGCAGGTATCCTAGATCTTGATTCTTGAACTTGAGGAAACACGCGTCTGAGCAAAACTCCCAAACGCTTCCAGGAAAGACACAGGCTCTTCCACAAGCACACAAGTGTTTGCCCTCAGCTATAGATCAGGGACAAGCTTGTGAAGAGATGCCCTGCTATTCTTTCGCCTTATGGCATCATGTGTTTCGTTTCTCTTGGAGATCGATTGTTAAACGTCTTTCCTCGGGCGACTGTGAAGCATTTGCCAGCGGAGGAGAAGTAGCACGGAGCAGCATTCAGTACTGCCTACGAGTGTCTTTGCTACCCTACTAGCGGAGCTCCAAGAACAGGCACACATCTTCAGGTACCTTCCAAATGTGGATTCCCCTGCAGCCCCGTAGGCGGGCGTGCAGTACGCCAACCATCAACGGACGTTTTTCCCCTCAAGCCTGTCAGGACGTTGCTCGTCCGTCTTTCCCTCAATAGATGGGAGTAGGCGCGCTTGCGGATGTGTGCGTGTGTGTGGCCACGCGTTTGCTTAGGCATCAGTGTGTGAAAAGGTAGGTGCTTTTCTCTAGCTGCGTGTGCGTGCACGTGGTGCTGGGTGCACATCCCTGGGTGCTCGAGGTAAGGTTTCTGCATGGTTTTCGCTGAGGAATCGTGTGTGTGCACATGAACAAAGAGAAGGCGCAGCAACCAGGTTCCAGCGCCGAAGAAGGCAAAAGGCAAGGTTTCCGGCGCTATCTCCTTCACTCCCCAGTCCTAGTCGCGCAAAGCAAGCCGCTAAGCCGGCGACCGGCAAGAGAGCTACAACGAAGCATGCCGAACGGAGAAAATAGCAGCAGCTCATCTGTTCACACCTTGTTTCTGCCATGTGCTTGAACGCCAAGACGTTCGCGCTTCTGTGAGATGAAAGACGTCCTTCTGCATATGTGGTTGCTCACACCGGTGCACTTGTTAGTGTATCCATTCAGTCCTGGGCTGCGGGGCATTCAGAAGTGGCTCTGTGGAGACGTCTGCATAAAGGCAGCTGTCAGAACACGCACACTCGATTGTTCACCAAAACATATGCAGACGCGTCCTTAGCCTGTAGATTTGGATGCACAGAGTTCCCTGTGTTCGCAAGAGACAAGGGAATCGCGTCTGTACGCACAGAAGCAATAGCGGACCGTTTCCCTCGGAGCGAACGCGAAAGAGCCGTCTATATACTCGCAGACACGGGAACGTGCCTCAATGCGGTCACAGAGGCAGCAGCTTTTGCACAGATGCTCTGGTGATTCTGGCACTTTCCAGGCACACTCCTGAAAGTCGCGCACACTGCTGTTCACTCGCTAAACGACCTCTTGGGAAACACGTCTCCGGTCGATGGACCGCTCAGATTGCTTCTCGTGTAACTGTGAACTGTGTCAGCGCAGGGAATCCGTCTCTGTTGAGCAGATGTCAATCCTGCCTCGCTTTTGCTTTGTTGCCTCTACCAAGATGATTTCCCGTTTCTCTCTTCACTGGAGCACGCAGACACAGCCAACGCACATCAAGTGTCAAGAGACACACTCTGCTGAGCTCAACGCTTGTGCAGATGCACATGTGCGACGAAGTCAACACACGTGCTTGTGGAGAGAAAGAAAGGGACTCCCAGGCGTGTGGAGCGACGGGGAGAAAGAGCGGGCGCTGAGGAACACAGTTTCAAACAGACTGTCTCCACACAAACAGGCACCTGTCTGCAGGTATCCTAGATCTTGATTCTTGAACTTGAGGAAACACGCGTCTGAGCAAAACTCCCAAACGCTTCCAGGAAAGACACAGGCTCTTCCACAAGCACACAAGTGTTTGCCCTCAGCTATAGATCAGGGACAAGCTTGTGAAGAGATGCCCTGCTATTCTTTCGCCTTATGGCATCATGTGTTTCGTTTCTCTTGGAGATCGATTGTTAAACGTCTTTCCTCGGGCGACTGTGAAGCATTTGCCAGCGGAGGAGAAGTAGCACGGAGCAGCATTCAGTACTGCCTACGAGTGTCTTTGCTACCCTACTAGCGGAGCTCCAAGAACAGGCACACATCTTCAGGTACCTTCCAAATGTGGATTCCCCTGCAGCCCCGTAGGCGGGCGTGCAGTACGCCAACCATCAACGGACGTTTTTCCCCTCAAGCCTGTCAGGACGTTGCTCGTCCGTCTTTCCCTCAATAGATGGGAGTAGGCGCGCTTGCGGATGTGTGCGTGTGTGTGGCCACGCGTTTGCTTAGGCATCAGTGTGTGAAAAGGTAGGTGCTTTTCTCTAGCTGCGTGTGCGTGCACGTGGTGCTGGGTGCACATCCCTGGGTGCTCGAGGTAAGGTTTCTGCATGGTTTTCGCTGAGGAATCGTGTGTGTGCACATGAACAAAGAGAAGGCGCAGCAACCAGGTTCCAGCGCCGAAGAAGGCAAAAGGCAAGGTTTCCGGCGCTATCTCCTTCACTCCCCAGTCCTAGTCGCGCAAAGCAAGCCGCTAAGCCGGCGACCGGCAAGAGAGCTACAACGAAGCATGCCGAACGGAGAAAATAGCAGCAGCTCATCTGTTCACACCTTGTTTCTGCCATGTGCTTGAACGCCAAGACGTTCGCGCTTCTGTGAGATGAAAGACGTCCTTCTGCATATGTGGTTGCTCACACCGGTGCACTTGTTAGTGTATCCATTCAGTCCTGGGCTGCGGGGCATTCAGCAGTGGCTCTGTGGAGACGTCTGCATAGAGGCAGCTGTCAGAACACGCACACTCGATTGTTCACCAAAACACATGCAGACGCGTCCTTAGCCTGTAGATTTGGATGCACAGAGTTCCCTGTGTTCGCAAGAGACAAGGGAATCGCGTCTGTACGCACAGAAGCAATAGCGGACCGTTTCCCTCGGAGCGAACGCGAAAGAGCCGTCTATATACTCGCAGACACGGGAACGTGCCTCAATGCGGTCACAGAGGCAGCAGCTTTTGCACAGATGCTCTGGTGATTCTGGCACTTTCCAGGCACACTCCTGAAAGTCGCGCACACTGCTGTTCACTCGCTAAACGACCTCTTGGGAAACACGTCTCCGGTCGATGGACCGCTCAGATTGCTTCTCGTGTAACTGTGAACTGTGTCAGCGCAGGGAATCCGTCTCTGTTGAGCAGATGTCAATCCTGCCTCGCTTTTGCTTTGTTGCCTCTACCAAGATGATTTCCCGTTTCTCTCTTCACTGGAGCACGCAGACACAGCCAACGCACATCAAGTGTCAAGAGACACACTCTGCTGAGCTCAACGCTTGTGCAGATGCACATGTGCGACCAAGTCAACAAACGTGCTTGTGGAGAGAAAGAAAGGGACTCCCAGGCGTGTGGAGCGACGGGGAGAAAGAGCGGGCGCTGAGGAACACAGTTTCAAACAGACTGTCTCCACACAAACAGGCACCTGTCTGCAGGTATCCTAGATCTTGATTCTTGAACTTGAGGAAACACGCGTCTGAGCAAAACTCCCAAACGCTTCCAGGAGAGACACAGGCTCTCCCACAAGCACACAAGTGTTTGCCCTCAGCTATAGATCAGGGACAAGCTTGTGAAGAGATGCCCTGCTATTCTTTCGCCTTATGGCATCATGTGTTTCGTTTCTCTTGGAGATCGATTGTTAAACGTCTTTCCTCGGGCGACTGTGAAGCATTTGCCAGCGGAGGAGAAGTAGCACGGAGCAGCATTCAGTACTGCCTACGAGTGTCTTTGCTACCCTACTAGCGGAGCTCCAAGAACAGGCACACATCTTCAGGTACCTTCCAAATGTGGATTCCCCTGCAGCCCCGTAGGCGGGCGTGCAGTACGCCAACCATCAACGGACGTTTTTCCCCTCAAGCCTGTCAGGACGTTGCTCGTCCGTCTTTCCCTCAATAGATGGGAGTAGGCGCGCTTGCGGATGTGTGCGTGTGTGTGGCCACGCGTTTGCTTAGGCATCAGTGTGTGAAAAGGTAGGTGCTTTTCTCTAGCTGCGTGTGCGTGCACGTGGTGCTGGGTGCACATCCCTGGGTGCTCGAGGTAAGGTTTCTGCATGGTTTTCGCTGAGGAATCGTGTGTGTGCACATGGACAAAGAGAAGGCGCAGCAACCAGGTTCCAGCGCCGAAGAAGGCAAAAGGCAAGGTTTCCGGCGCTATCTCCTTCACTCCCCAGTCCTAGTCGCGCAAAGCAAGCCGCTAAGCCGGCGACCGGCAAGAGAGCTACAACGAAGCATGCCGAACGGAGAAACTAGCAGCAGCTCATCTGTTCACACCTTGTTTCTGCCATGTGCTTGAACGCCAAGACGTTCGCGCTTCTGTGAGATGAAAGACGTCCTTCTGCATATGTGGTTGCTCACACCGGTGCACTTGTTAGTGTATCCATTCAGTCCTGGGCTGCGGGGCATTCAGAAGTGGCTCTGTGGAGACGTCTGCATAGAGGCAGCTGTCAGAGCACGCACACTCGATTGTTCACCAAAACATATGCAGACGCGTCCTTAGCCGGTAGATTTGGATGCACAGAGTTCCCTGTGTTCGCAAGAGACAAGGGAATCGCGTCTGTACGCACAGAAGCAATAGCGGACCGTTTCCCTCGGAGCGAACGCGAAAGAGCCGTCTATATACTCGCAGACACGGGAACGTGCCTCAATGCGGTCACAGAGGCAGCAGCTTTTGCACAGATGCTCTGGTGATTCTGGCACTTTCCACGCACACTCCTGAAAGTCGCGCACACTGCTGTTCACTCGCTAAACGACCTCTTGGGAAACACGTCTCCGGTCGATGGACCGCTCAGATTGCTTCTCGTGTAACTGTGAACTGTGTCAGCGCAGGGAATCCGTCTCTGTTGAGCAGATGTCAATCCTGCCTCGCTTTTGCTTTGTTGCCTCTACCAAGATGATTTCCCGTTTCTCTCTTCACTGGAGCAGGCAGACACAGCCAACGCACATCAAGTGTCAAGAGACACACTCTGCTGAGCTCAACGCTTGTGCAGATGCACATGTGCGACGAAGTCAACAAACGTGCTTGTGGAGAGAAAGAAAGGGACTCCCAGGCGTGTGGAGCGACGGGGAGAAAGAGCGGGCGCTGAGGAACACAGTTTCAAACAGACTGTCTCCACACAAACAGGCACCTGTCTGCAGGTATCCTAGATCTTGATTCTTGAACTTGAGGAAACACGCGTCTGAGCAAAACTCCCAAACGCTTCCAGGAAAGACACAGGCTCTCCCACAAGCACACAAGTGTTTGCCCTCAGCTATAGATCAGGGACAAGCTTGTGAAGAGATGCCCTGCTATTCTTTCGCCTTATGGCATCATGTGTTTCGTTTCTCTTGGAGATCGATTGTTAAACGTCTTTCCTCGGGCGACTGTGAAGCATTTGCCAGCGGAGGAGAAGTAGCACGGAGCAGCATTCAGTACTGCCTACGAGTGTCTTTGCTACCCTACTAGCGGAGCTCCAAGAACAGGCACACATCTTCAGGTACCTTCCAAATGTGGATTCCCCTGCAGCCCCGTAGGCGGGCGTGCAGTACGCCAACCATCAACGGACGTTTTTCCCCTCAAGCCTGTCAGGACGTTGCTCGTCCGTCTTTCCCTCAATAGATGGGAGTAGGCGCGCTTGCGGATGTGTGCGTGTGTGTGGCCACGCGTTTGCTTAGGCATCAGTGTGTGAAAAGGTAGGTGCTTTTCTCTAGCTGCGTGTGCGTGCACGTGGTGCTGGGTGCACATCCCTGGGTGCTCGAGGTAAGGTTTCTGCATGGTTTTCGCTGAGGAATCGTGTGTGTGCACATGGACAAAGAGAAGGCGCAGCAACCAGGTTCCAGCGCCGAAGAAGGCAAAAGGCAAGGTTTCCGGCGCTATCTCCTTCACTCCCCAGTCCTAGTCGCGCAAAGCAAGCCGCTAAGCCGGCGACCGGCAAGAGAGCTACAACGAAGCATGCCGAACGGAGAAAATAGCAGCAGCGCATCTGTTCACACCTTGTTTCTGCCATGTGCTTGAACGCCAAGACGTTCGCGCTTCTGTGAGATGAAAGACGTCCTTCTGCATATGTGGTTGCTCACACCGGTGCACTTGTTAGTGTATCCATTCAGTCCTGGGCTGCGGGGCATTCAGAAGTGGCTCTGTGGAGACGTCTGCATACAGGCAGCTGTCAGAACACGCACACTCGATTGTTCACCAAAACATATGCAGACGCGTCCTTAGCCTGTAGATTTGGATGCACAGAGTTCCCTGTGTTCGCAAGAGACAAGGGAATCGCGTCTGTACGCACAGAAGCAATAGCGGACCGTTTCCCTCGGAGCGAACGCGAAAGAGCCGTCTATATACTCGCAGACACGGGAACGTGCCTCAATGCGGTCACAGAGGCAGCAGCTTTTGCACAGGTGCTCTGGTGATTCTGGCACTTTCCAGGCACACTCCTGAAAGTCGCGCACACGGCTGTTCACTCGCTAAACGACCTCTTGGGAAACACGTCTCCGGTCGATGGACCGCTCAGATTGCTTCTCGTGTAACTGTGAACTGTGTCAGCGCAGGGAATCCGTCTCTGTTGAGCAGATGTCAATCCTGCCTCGCTTTTGCTTTGTTGCCTCTACCAAGATGATTTCCCGTTTCTCTCTTCACTGGAGCAGGCAGACACAGCCAACGCACATCAAGTGTCAAGAGACACACTCTGCTGAGCTCAGCGCTTGTGCAGATGCACATGTGCGACGAAGTCAACACACGTGCTTGTGGAGAGAAAGAAAGGGACTCCCAGGCGTGTGGAGCGACGGGGAGAAAGAGCGGGCGCTGAGGAACACAGTTTCAAACAGACTGTCTCCACACAAACAGGCACCTGTCTGCAGGTATCCTAGATCTTGATTCTTGAACTTGAGGAAACACGCGTCTGAGCAAAACTCCCAAACGCTTCCAGGAAAGACACAGGCTCTCCCACAAGCACACAAGTGTTTGCCCTCAGCTATAGATCAGGGACAAGCTTGTGAAGAGATGCCCTGCTATTCTTTCGCCTTATGGCATCATGTGTTTCGTTTCTCTTGGAGATCGATTGTTAAACGTCTTTCCTCGGGCGACTGTGAAGCATTTGCCAGCGGAGGAGAAGTAGCACGGAGCAGCATTCAGTACTGCCTACGAGTGTCTTTGCTACCCTACTAGCGGAGCTCCAAGAACAGGCACACATCTTCAGGTACCTTCCAAATGTGGATTCCCCTGCAGCCCCGTAGGCGGGCGTGCAGTACGCCAACCATCAACGGACGTTTTTCCCCTCAAGCCTGTCAGGACGTTGCTCGTCCGTCTTTCCCTCAATAGATGGGAGTAGGCGCGCTTGCGGATGTGTGCGTGTGTGTGGCCACGCGTTTGCTTAGGCATCAGTGTGTGAAAAGGTAGGTGCTTTTCTCTAGCTGCGTGTGCGTGCACGTGGTGCTGGGTGCACATCCCTGGGTGCTCGAGGTAAGGTTTCTGCATGGTTTTCGCTGAGGAATCGTGTGTGTGCACATGGACAAAGAGAAGGCGCAGCAACCAGGTTCCAGCGCCGAAGAAGGCAAAAGGCAAGGTTTCCGGCGCTATCTCCTTCACTCCCCAGTCCTAGTCGCGCAAAGCAAGCCGCTAGCCGGCGACCGGCAAGAGAGCTACAACGAAGCATGCCGAACGGAGAAAATAGCAGCAGCTCATCTGTTCACACCTTGTTTCTGCCATGTGCTTGAACGCCAAGACGTTCGCGCTTCTGTGAGATGAAAGACGTCCTTCTGCATATGTGGTTGCTCACACCGGTGCACTTGTTAGTGTATCCATTCAGTCCTGGGCTGCGGGGCATTCAGAAGTGGCTCTGTGGAGACGTCTGCATAAAGGCAGCTGTCAGAACACGCACACTCGATTGTTCACCAAAACATATGCAGACGCGTCCTTAGCCTGTAGATTTGGATGCACAGAGTTCCCTGTGTTCGCAAGAGACAAGGGAATCGCGTCTGTACGCACAGAAGCAATAGCGGACCGTTTCCCTCGGAGCGAACGCGAAAGAGCCGTCTATATACTCGCAGACACGGGAACGTGCCTCAATGCGGTCACAGAGGCAGCAGCTTTTGCACAGATGCTCTGGTGATTCTGGCACTTTCCAGGCACACTCCTGAAAGTCGCGCACACTGCTGTTCACTCGCTAAACGACCTCTTGGGAAACACGTCTCCGGTCGATGGACCGCTCAGATTGCTTCTCGTGTAACTGTGAACTGTGTCAGCGCAGGGAATCCGTCTCTGTTGAGCAGATGTCAATCCTGCCTCGCTTTTGCTTTGTTGCCTCTACCAAGATGATTTCCCGTTTCTCTCTTCACTGGAGCACGCAGACACAGCCAACGCACATCAAGTGTCAAGAGACACACTCTGCTGAGCTCAACGCTTGTGCAGATGCACATGTGCGACGAAGTCAACACACGTGCTTGTGGAGAGAAAGAAAGGGACTCCCAGGCGTGTGGAGCGACGGGGAGAAAGAGCGGGCGCTGAGGAACACAGTTTCAAACAGACTGTCTCCACACAAACAGGCACCTGTCTGCAGGTATCCTAGATCTTGATTCTTGAACTTGAGGAAACACGCGTCTGAGCAAAACTCCCAAACGCTTCCAGGAAAGACACAGGCTCTTCCACAAGCACACAAGTGTTTGCCCTCAGCTATACATCAGGGACAAGCTTGTGAAGAGATGCCCTGCTATTCTTTCGCCTTATGGCATCATGTGTTTCGTTTCTCTTGGAGATCGATTGTTAAACGTCTTTCCTCGGGCGACTGTGAAGCATTTGCCAGCGGAGGAGAAGTAGCACGGAGCAGCATTCAGTACTGCCTACGAGTGTCTTTGCTACCCTACTAGCGGAGCTCCAAGAACAGGCACACATCTTCAGGTACCTTCCAAATGTGGATTCCCCTGCAGCCCCGTAGGCGGGCGTGCAGTACGCCAACCATCAACGGACGTTTTTCCCCTCAAGCCTGTCAGGACGTTGCTCGTCCGTCTTTCCCTCAATAGATGGGAGTAGGCGCGCTTGCGGATGTGTGCGTGTGTGTGGCCACGCGTTTGCTTAGGCATCAGTGTGTGAAAAGGTAGGTGCTTTTCTCTAGCTGCGTGTGCGTGCACGTGGTGCTGGGTGCACATCCCTGGGTGCTCGAGGTAAGGTTTCTGCATGGTTTTCGCTGAGGAATCGTGTGTGTGCACATGGACAAAGAGAAGGCGCAGCAACCAGGTTCCAGCGCCGAAGAAGGCAAAAGGCAAGGTTTCCGGCGCTATCTCCTTCACTCCCCAGTCCTAGTCGCGCAAAGCAAGCCGCTAGCCGGCGACCGGCAAGAGAGCTACAACGAAGCATGCCGAACGGAGAAAATAGCAGCAGCTCATCTGTTCACACCTTGTTTCTGCCATGTGCTTGAACGCCAAGACGTTCGCGCTTCTGTGAGATGAAAGACGTCCTTCTGCATATGTGGTTGCTCACACCGGTGCACTTGTTAGTGTATCCATTCAGTCCTGGGCTGCGGGGCATTCAGAAGTGGCTCTGTGGAGACGTCTGCATAAAGGCAGCTGTCAGAACACGCACACTCGATTGTTCACCAAAACATATGCAGACGCGTCCTTAGCCTGTAGATTTGGATGCACAGAGTTCCCTGTGTTCGCAAGAGACAAGGGAATCGCGTCTGTACGCACAGAAGCAATAGCGGACCGTTTCCCTCGGAGCGAACGCGAAAGAGCCGTCTATATACTCGCAGACACGGGAACGTGCCTCAATGCGGTCACAGAGGCAGCAGCTTTTGCACAGATGCTCTGGTGATTCTGGCACTTTCCAGGCACACTCCTGAAAGTCGCGCACACTGCTGTTCACTCGCTAAACGACCTCTTGGGAAACACGTCTCCGGTCGATGGACCGCTCAGATTGCTTCTCGTGTAACTGTGAACTGTGTCAGCGCAGGGAATCCGTCTCTGTTGAGCAGATGTCAATCCTGCCTCGCTTTTGCTTTGTTGCCTCTACCAAGATGATTTCCCGTTTCTCTCTTCACTGGAGCACGCAGACACAGCCAACGCACATCAAGTGTCAAGAGACACACTCTGCTGAGCTCAACGCTTGTGCAGATGCACATGTGCGACGAAGTCAACACACGTGCTTGTGGAGAGAAAGAAAGGGACTCCCAGGCGTGTGGAGCGACGGGGAGAAAGAGCGGGCGCTGAGGAACACAGTTTCAAACAGACTGTCTCCACACAAACAGGCACCTGTCTGCAGGTATCCTAGATCTTGATTCTTGAACTTGAGGAAACACGCGTCTGAGCAAAACTCCCAAACGCTTCCAGGAAAGACACAGGCTCTTCCACAAGCACACAAGTGTTTGCCCTCAGCTATAGATCAGGGACAAGCTTGTGAAGAGATGCCCTGCTATTCTTTCGCCTTATGGCATCATGTGTTTCGTTTCTCTTGGAGATCGATTGTTAAACTTCTTTCCTCGGGCGACTGTGAAGCATTTGCCAGCGGAGGAGAAGTAGCACGGAGCAGCATTCAGTACTGCCTACGAGTGTCTTTGCTACCCTACTAGCGGAGCTCCAAGAACAGGCACACATCTTCAGGTACCTTCCAAATGTGGATTCCCCTGCAGCCCCGTAGGCGGGCGTGCAGTACGCCAACCATCAACGGACGTTTTTCCCCTCAAGCCTGTCAGGACGTTGCTCGTCCGTCTTTCCCTCAATAGATGGGAGTAGGCGCGCTTGCGGATGTGTGCGTGTGTGTGGCCACGCGTTTGCTTAGGCATCAGTGTGTGAAAAGGTAGGTGCTTTTCTCTAGCTGCGTGTGCGTGCACGTGGTGCTGGGTGCACATCCCTGGGTGCTCGAGGTAAGGTTTCTGCATGGTTTTCGCTGAGGAATCGTGTGTGTGCACATGGACAAAGAGAAGGCGCAGCAACCAGGTTCCAGCGCCGAAGAAGGCAAAAGGCAAGGTTTCCGGCGCTATCTCCTTCACTCCCCAGTCCTAGTCGCGCAAAGCAAGCCGCTAAGCCGGCGACCGGCAAGAGAGCTACAACGAAGCATGCCGAACGGAGAAACTAGCAGCAGCTCATCTGTTCACACCTTGTTTCTGCCATGTGCTTGAACGCCAAGACGTTCGCGCTTCTGTGAGATGAAAGACGTCCTTCTGCATATGTGGTTGCTCACACCGGTGCACTTGTTAGTGTATCCATTCAGTCCTGGGCTGCGGGGCATTCAGAAGTGGCTCTGTGGAGACGTCTGCATAGAGGCAGCTGTCAGAACACGCACACTCGATTGTTCACCAAAGCATATGCAGACGCGTCCTTAGCCGGTAGATTTGGATGCACAGAGTTCCCTGTGTTCGCAAGAGACAAGGGAATCGCGTCTGTACGCACAGAAGCAAGAGCGGACCGTTTCCCTCGGAGTGAACGCGAAAGAGCCGTCTATGTACTCGGAGACACGGGAACGTGCCTCAATGCGGTCACAGAGGCAGCAGCTTTTGCACAGGTGCTCTGGTGATTCTGGCACTTTCCAGGCACACTCCTGAAAGTCGCGCACACTGCTGTTCACTCGCTAAACGACCTCTTGGGAAACACGTCTCCGGTCGATGGACCGCTGAGATTGCTTCTCGTGTAACTGTGAACTGTGTCAGCGCAGGGAATCCGTCTCTGTTGAGCAGATGTCAATCCTGCCTCGCTTTTGCTTTGTTGCCTCTACGAAGATGATTTCCCGTTTCTCTCTTCACTGGAGCAGGCAGACACAGCCAACGCACATCAAGTGTCAAGAGACACGCTCTGCTGAGCTCAACGCTTGTGCAGATGCACATGTGCGACGAAGTCAACACACGTGCTTGTGGAGAGAAAGAAAGGGACTCCCAGGCGTGTGGAGCGACGGGGAGAAAGAGCGGGCGCTGAGGAACACAGTTTCAAACAGACTGTCTCCACACAAACAGGCACCTGTCTGCAGGTATCCTAGATCTTGATTCTTGAACTTGAGGAAACACGCGTCTGAGCAAAACTCCCAAACGCTTCCAGGAAAGACACAGGCTCTCCCACAAGCACACAAGTGTTTGCCCTCAGCTATAGATCAGGGACAAGCTTGTGAAGAGATGCCCTGCCATTCTTTCGCCTTATGGCATCATGTGTTTCGTTTCTCTTGGAGATCGATTGTTAAACGTCTTTCCTCGGGCGACTGTGAAGCATTTGCCAGCGGAGGAGAAGTAGCACGGAGCAGCATTCAGTACTGCCTACGAGTGTCTTTGCTACCCTACTAGCGGAGCTCCAAGAACAGGCACACATCTTCAGGTACCTTCCAAATGTGGATTCCCCTGCAGCCCCGTAGGCGGGCGTGCAGTACGCCAACCATCAACGGACGTTTTTCCCCTCAAGCCTGTCAGGACGTTGCTCGTCCGTCTTTCCCTCAATAGATGGGAGTAGGCGCGCTTGCGGATGTGTGCGTGTGTGTGGCCACGCGTTTGCTTAGGCATCAGTGTGTGAAAAGGTAGGTGCTTTTCTCTAGCTGCGTGTGCGTGCACGTGGTGCTGGGTGCACATCCCTGGGTGCTCGTGGAAAGGTTTCTGCATGGTTTTCGCTGAGGAATCGTGTGTGTGCACATGGACAAAGAGAAGGCGCAGCAACCAGGTTCCAGCGCCGAAGAAGGCAAAAGGCAAGGTTTCCGGCGCTATCTCCTTCTCTCCCCAGTCCTAGTCGCGCAAAGCAAGCCGCTAAGCCGGCGACCGGCAAGAGAGCTACAACGAAGCATGCCGAACGGAGAAACTAGCAGCAGCTCATCTGTTCACACCTTGTTTCTGCCATGTGCTTGAACGCCAAGACGTTCGCGCTTCTGTGAGATGAAAGACGTCCTTCTGCATATGTGGTTGCTCACACCGGTGCACTTGTTAGTGTATCCATTCAGTCCTGGGCTGCGGGGCATTCAGAAGTGGCTCTGTGGAGACGTCTGCATAGAGGCAGCTGTCAGAACACACACACTCGATTGTTCACCAAAACATATGCAGACGCGTCCTTAGCCGGTAGATTTGGATGCACAGAGTTCCCTGTGTTCGCAAGAGACAAGGGAATCGCGTCTGTACGCACAGAAGCAATAGCGGACCGTTTCCCTCGGAGTGAACGCGAAAGAGCCGTCTATGTACTCGGAGACACGGGAACGTGCCTCAATGCGGTCACAGAGGCAGCAGCTTTTGCACAGGTGCTCTGGTGATTCTGGCACTTTCCAGGCACACTCCTGAAAGTCGCGCACACGGCTGTTCACTCGCTAAACGACCTCTTGGGAAACACGTCTCCGGTCGATGGACCGCTCAGATTGCTTCTCGTGTAACTGTGAACTGTGTCAGCGCAGGGAATCCGTCTCTGTTGAGCAGATGTCAATCCTGCCTCGCTTTTGCTTTGTTGCCTCTACCAAGATGATTTCCCGTTTCTCTCTTCACTGGAGCACGCAGACACAGCCAACGCACATCAAGTGTCAAGAGACACACTCTGCTGAGCTCAACGCTTGTGCAGATGCACATGTGCGACGAAGTCAACACACGTGCTTGTGGAGAGAAAGAAAGGGACTCCCAGGCGTGTGGAGCGACGGGGAGAAAGAGCGGGCGCTGAGGAACACAGTTTCAAACAGACTGTCTCCACACAAACAGGCACCTGTCTGCAGGTATCCTAGATCTTGATTCTTGAACTTGAGGAAACACGCGTCTGAGCAAAACTCCCAAACGCTTCCAGGAAAGACACAGGCTCTCCCACAAGCACACAAGTGTTTGCCCTCAGCTATAGATCAGGGACAAGCTTGTGAAGAGATGCCCTGCCATTCTTTCGCCTTATGGCATCATGTGTTTCGTTTCTCTTGGAGATCGATTGTTAAACGTCTTTCCTCGGGCGACTGTGAAGCATTTGCCAGCGGAGGAGAAGTAGCACGGAGCAGCATTCAGTACTGCCTACGAGTGTCTTTGCTACCCTACTAGCGGAGCTCCAAGAACAGGCACACATCTTCAGGTACCTTCCAAATGTGGATTCCCCTGCAGCCCCGTAGGCGGGCGTGCAGTACGCCAACCATCAACGGACGTTTTTCCCCTCAAGCCTGTCAGGACGTTGCTCGTCCGTCTTTCCCTCAATAGATGGGAGTAGGCGCGCTTGCGGATGTGTGCGTGTGTGTGGCCACGCGTTTGCTTAGGCATCAGTGTGTGAAAAGGTAGGTGCTTTTCTCTAGCTGCGTGTGCGTGCACGTGGTGCTGGGTGCACATCCCTGGGTGCTCGTGGAAAGGTTTCTGCATGGTTTTCGCTGACTAATCGTGTGTGTGCACATGGACAAAGAGAAGGCGCAGCAACCAGGTTCCAGCGCCGAAGAAGGCAAAAGGCAAGGTTTCCGGCGCTATCTCCTTCTCTCCGCAGACCTAGTCGCGCAAAGCAAGCCGCTAAGCCGGCGACCGGCAAGAGAGCTACAACGAAGCATGCCGAACGGAGAAAATAGCAGCAGCGCATCTGTTCACACCTTGTTTCTGCCATGTGCTTGAACGCCAAGACGTTCGCGCTTCTGTGAGATGAAAGACGTCCTTCTGCATATGTGGTTGCTCACACCGGTGCACTTGTTAGTGTATCCATTCAGTCCTGGGCTGCGGGGCATTCAGAAGTGTCTCTGTGGAGACGTCTGCATAGAGGCAGCTGTCAGAACACGCACACTCGATTGTTCACCAAAACATATGCAGACGCGTCCTTAGCCTGTAGATTTGGATGCACAGAGTTCCCTGTGTTCGCAAGAGACAAGGGAATCGCGTCTGTACGCACAGAAGCAATAGCGGACCGTTTCCCTCGGAGTGAACGCGGAAGAGCCGTCTATGTACTCGCAGACACGGGAACGTGCCTCAATGCGGTCACAGAGGCAGCAGCTTTTGCACAGATGCTCTGGTGATTCTGGCACTTTCCAGGCACACTCCTGAAAGTCGCGCACACTGCTGTTCACTCGCTAAACGACCTCTTGGGAAACACGTCTCCGGTCGATGGACCGCTCAGATTGCTTCTCGTGTAACTGTGAACTGTGTCAGCGCAGGGAATCCGTCTCTGTTGAGCAGATGTCAATCCTGCCTCGCTTTTGCTTTGTTGCCTCTACCAAGATGATTTCCCGTTTCTCTCTTCACTGGAGCAGGCAGACACAGCCAACGCACATCAAGTGTCAAGAGACACACTCTGCTGAGCTCAACGCTTGTGCAGATGCACATGTGCGACGAAGTCAACACACGTGCTTGTGGAGAGAAAGAAAGGGACTTCCAGGCGTGTGGAGCGACGGGGAGAAAGAGCGGGCGCTGAGGAACACAGTTTCAAACAGACTGTCTCCACACAAACAGGCACCTGTCTGCAGGTATCCTAGATCTTGATTCTTGAACTTGAGGAAACACGCGTCTGAGCAAAACTCCCAAACGCTTCCAGGAAAGACACAGGCTCTTCCACAAGCACACAAGTGTTTGCCCTCAGCTATACATCAGGGACAAGCTTGTGAAGAGATGCCCTGCTATTCTTTCGCCTTATGGCATCATGTGTTTCGTTTCTCTTGGAGATCGATTGTTAAACGTCTTTCCTCGGTCGACTGTGAAGCATTTGCCACCGGAGGAGAAGTAGCACGGAGCAGCATTCAGTACTGCCTACGAGTGTCTTTGCTACCCTACTAACGGAGCTCCAAGAACAGGCACACATCTTCAGGTACCTTCCAAATGTGGATTCCCCTGCAGCCCCGTAGGCGGGCGTGCAGTACGCCAACCATCAACGGACGTTTTTCCCCTCAAGCCTGTCAGGACGTTGCTCGTCCGTCTTTCCCTCAATAGATGGGAGTAGGCGCGCTTGCGGATGTGTGCGTGTGTGTGGCCACGCGTTTGCTTAGGCATCAGTGTGTGAAAAGGTAGGTGCTTTTCTCTAGCTGCGTGTGCGTGCACGTGGTGCTGGGTGCACATCCCTGGGTGCTCGAGGTAAGGTTTCTGCATGGTTTTCGCTGAGGAATCGTGTGTGTGCACATGAACAAAGAGAAGGCGCAGCAACCAGGTTCCAGCGCCGAAGAAGGCAAAAGGCAAGGTTTCCGGCGCTATCTCCTTCACTCCCCAGTCCTAGTCGCGCAAAGCAAGCCGCTAAGCCGGCGACCGGCAAGAGAGCTACAACGAAGCATGCCGAACGGAGAAAATAGCAGCAGCTCATCTGTTCACACCTTGTTTCTGCCATGTGCTTGAACGCCAAGACGTTCGCGCTTCTGTGAGATGAAAGACGTCCTTCTGCATATGTGGTTGCTCACACCGGTGCACTTGTTAGTGTATCCATTCAGTCCTGGGCTGCGGGGCATTCAGAAGTGGCTCTGTGGAGACGTCTGCATAGGGACAGCTGTCAGAGCACGCACACTCGATTGTTCACCAAAACATATGCAGACGCGTCCTTAGCCTGTAGATTTGGATGCACAGAGTTCCCTGTGTTCGCAAGAGACAAGGGAATCGCGTCTGTACGCACAGAAGCAATAGCGGACCGTTTCCCTCGGAGCGAACGCGAAAGAGCCGTCTATATACTCGCAGACACGGGAACGTGCCTCAATGCGGTCACAGAGGCAGCAGCTTTTGCACAGATGCTCTGGTGATTCTGGCACTTTCCAGGCACACTCCTGAAAGTCGCGCACACTGCTGTTCACTCGCTAAACGACCTCTTGGGAAACACGTCTCCGGTCGATGGACCGCTCAGATTGCTTCTCGTGTAACTGTGAACTGTGTCAGCGCAGGGAATCCGTCTCTGTTGAGCAGATGTCAATCCTGCCTCGCTTTTGCTTTGTTGCCTCTACCAAGATGATTTCCCGTTTCTCTCTTCACTGGAGCACGCAGACACAGCCAACGCACATCAAGTGTCAAGAGACACACTCTGCTGAGCTCAACGCTTGTGCAGATGCACATGTGCGACGAAGTCAACAAACGTGCTTGTGGAGAGAAAGAAAGGGACTCCCAGGCGTGTGGAGCGACGGGGAGAAAGAGCGGGCGCTGAGGAACACAGTTTCAAACAGACTGTCTCCACACAAACAGGCACCTGTCTGCAGGTATCCTAGATCTTGATTCTTGAACTTGAGGAAACACGCGTCTGAGCAAAACTCCCAAACGCTTCCAGGAAAGACACAGGCTCTCCCACAAGCACACAAGTGTTTGCCCTCAGCTATAGATCAGGGACAAGCTTGTGAAGAGATGCCCTGCTATTCTTTCGCCTTATGGCATCATGTGTTTCGTTTCTCTTGGAGATCGATTGTTAAACGTCTTTCCTCGGGCGACTGTGAAGCATTTGCCAGCGGAGGAGAAGTAGCACGGAGCAGCATTCAGTACTGCCTACGAGTGTCTTTGCTACCCTACTAGCGGAGCTCCAAGAACAGGCACACATCTTCAGGTACCTTCCAAATGTGGATTCCCCTGCAGCCCCGTAGGCGGGCGTGCAGTACGCCAACCATCAACGGACGTTTTTCCCCTCAAGCCTGTCAGGACGTTGCTCGTCCGTCTTTCCCTCAATAGATGGGAGTAGGCGCGCTTGCGGATGTGTGCGTGTGTGTGGCCACGCGTTTGCTTAGGCATCAGTGTGTGAAAAGGTAGGTGCTTTTCTCTAGCTGCGTGTGCGTGCACGTGGTGCTGGGTGCACATCCCTGGGTGCTCGAGGTAAGGTTTCTGCATGGTTTTCGCTGAGGAATCGTGTGTGTGCACATGAACAAAGAGAAGGCGCAGCAACCAGGTTCCAGCGCCGAAGAAGGCAAAAGGCAAGGTTTCCGGCGCTATGTCCTTCACTCCCCAGTCCTAGTCGCGCAAAGCAAGCCGCTAAGCCGGCGACCGGCAAGAGAGCTACAACGAAGCATGCCGAACGGAGAAAATAGCAGCAGCTCATCTGTTCACACCTTGTTTCTGCCATGTGCTTGAACGCCAAGACGTTCGCGCTTCTGTGAGATGAAAGACGTCCTTCTGCATATGTGGTTGCTCACACCGGTGCACTTGTTAGTGTATCCATTCAGTCCTGGGCTGCGGGGCATTCAGAAGTGGCTCTGTGGAGACGTCTGCATAAAGGCAGCTGTCAGAACACGCACACTCGATTGTTCACCAAAACATATGCAGACGCGTCCTTAGCCTGTAGATTTGGATGCACAGAGTTCCCTGTGTTCGCAAGAGACAAGGGAATCGCGTCTGTACGCACAGAAGCAATAGCGGACCGTTTCCCTCGGAGCGAACGCGAAAGAGCCGTCTATATACTCGCAGACACGGGAACGTGCCTCAATGCGGTCACAGAGGCAGCAGCTTTTGCACAGATGCTCTGGTGATTCTGGCACTTTCCAGGCACACTCCTGAAAGTCGCGCACACTGCTGTTCACTCGCTAAACGACCTCTTGGGAAACACGTCTCCGGTCGATGGACCGCTCAGATTGCTTCTCGTGTAACTGTGAACTGTGTCAGCGCAGGGAATCCGTCTCTGTTGAGCAGATGTCAATCCTGCCTCGCTTTTGCTTTGTTGCCTCTACCAAGATGATTTCCCGTTTCTCTCTTCACTGGAGCAGGCAGACACAGCCAACGCACATCAAGTGTCAAGAGACACACTCTGCTGAGCTCAACGCTTGTGCAGATGCACATGTGCGACGAAGTCAACACACGTGCTTGTGGAGAGAAAGAAAGGGACTCCCAGGCGTGTGGAGCGACGGGGAGAAAGAGCGGGCGCTGAGGAACACAGTTTCAAACAGACTGTCTCCACACAAACAGGCACCTGTCTGCAGGTATCCTAGATCTTGATTCTTGAACTTGAGGAAACACGCGTCTGAGCAAAACTCCCAAACGCTTCCAGGAAAGACACAGGCTCTTCCACAAGCACACAAGTGTTTGCCCTCAGCTATAGATCAGGGACAAGCTTGTGAAGAGATGCCCTGCTATTCTTTCGCCTTATGGCATCATGTGTTTCGTTTCTCTTGGAGATCGATTGTTAAACGTCTTTCCTCGGGCGACTGTGAAGCATTTGCCACCGGAGGAGAAGTAGCACGGAGCAGCATTCAGTACTGCCTACGAGTGTCTTTGCTACCCTACTAGCGGAGCTCCAAGAACAGGCACACATCTTCAGGTACCTTCCAAATGTGGATTCCCCTGCAGCCCCGTAGGCGGGCGTGCAGTACGCCAACCATCAACGGACGTTTTTCCCCTCAAGCCTGTCAGGACGTTGCTCGTCCGTCTTTCCCTCAATAGATGGGAGTAGGCGCGCTTGCGGATGTGTGCGTGTGTGTGGCCACGCGTTTGCTTAGGCATCAGTGTGTGAAAAGGTAGGTGCTTTTCTCTAGCTGCGTGTGCGTGCACGTGGTGCTGGGTGCACATCCCTGGGTGCTCGAGGTAAGGTTTCTGCATGGTTTTCGCTGAGGAATCGTGTGTGTGCACATGAACAAAGAGAAGGCGCAGCAACCAGGTTCCAGCGCCGAAGAAGGCAAAAGGCAAGGTTTCCGGCGCTATCTCCTTCACTCCCCAGTCCTAGTCGCGCAAAGCAAGCCGCTAAGCCGGCGACCGGCAAGAGAGCTACAACGAAGCATGCCGAACGGAGAAAATAGCAGCAGCTCATCTGTTCACACCTTGTTTCTGCCATGTGCTTGAACGCCAAGACGTTCGCGCTTCTGTGAGATGAAAGACGTCCTTCTGCATATGTGGTTGCTCACACCGGTGCACTTGTTAGTGTATCCATTCAGTCCTGGGCTGCGGGGCATTCAGAAGTGGCTCTGTGGAGACGTCTGCATAAAGGCAGCTGTCAGAACACGCACACTCGATTGTTCACCAAAACATATGCAGACGCGTCCTTAGCCTGTAGATTTGGATGCACAGAGTTCCCTGTGTTCGCAAGAGACAAGGGAATCGCGTCTGTACGCACAGAAGCAATAGCGGACCGTTTCCCTCGGAGCGAACGCGAAAGAGCCGTCTATATACTCGCAGACACGGGAACGTGCCTCAATGCGGTCACAGAGGCAGCAGCTTTTGCACAGATGCTCTGGTGATTCTGGCACTTTCCAGGCACACTCCTGAAAGTCGCGCACACTGCTGTTCACTCGCTAAACGACCTCTTGGGAAACACGTCTCCGGTCGATGGACCGCTCAGATTGCTTCTCGTGTAACTGTGAACTGTGTCAGCGCAGGGAATCCGTCTCTGTTGAGCAGATGTCAATCCTGCCTCGCTTTTGCTTTGTTGCCTCTACCAAGATGATTTCCCGTTTCTCTCTTCACTGGAGCACGCAGACACAGCCAACGCACATCAAGTGTCAAGAGACACACTCTGCTGAGCTCAACGCTTGTGCAGATGCACATGTGCGACGAAGTCAACACACGTGCTTGTGGAGAGAAAGAAAGGGACTCCCAGGCGTGTGGAGCGACGGGGAGAAAGAGCGGGCGCTGAGGAACACAGTTTCAAACAGACTGTCTCCACACAAACAGGCACCTGTCTGCAGGTATCCTAGATCTTGATTCTTGAACTTGAGGAAACACGCGTCTGAGCAAAACTCCCAAACGCTTCCAGGAAAGACACAGGCTCTTCCACAAGCACACAAGTGTTTGCCCTCAGCTATAGATCAGGGACAAGCTTGTGAAGAGATGCCCTGCTATTCTTTCGCCTTATGGCATCATGTGTTTCGTTTCTCTTGGAGATCGATTGTTAAACGTCTTTCCTCGGGCGACTGTGAAGCATTTGCCAGCGGAGGAGAAGTAGCACGGAGCAGCATTCAGTACTGCCTACGAGTGTCTTTGCTACCCTACTAGCGGAGCTCCAAGAACAGGCACACATCTTCAGGTACCTTCCAAATGTGGATTCCCCTGCAGCCCCGTAGGCGGGCGTGCAGTACGCCAACCATCAACGGACGTTTTTCCCCTCAAGCCTGTCAGGACGTTGCTCGTCCGTCTTTCCCTCAATAGATGGGAGTAGGCGCGCTTGCGGATGTGTGCGTGTGTGTGGCCACGCGTTTGCTTAGGCATCAGTGTGTGAAAAGGTAGGTGCTTTTCTCTAGCTGCGTGTGCGTGCACGTGGTGCTGGGTGCACATCCCTGGGTGCTCGAGGTAAGGTTTCTGCATGGTTTTCGCTGAGGAATCGTGTGTGTGCACATGAACAAAGAGAAGGCGCAGCAACCAGGTTCCAGCGCCGAAGAAGGCAAAAGGCAAGGTTTCCGGCGCTATCTCCTTCACTCCCCAGTCCTAGTCGCGCAAAGCAAGCCGCTAAGCCGGCGACCGGCAAGAGAGCTACAACGAAGCATGCCGAACGGAGAAAATAGCAGCAGCTCATCTGTTCACACCTTGTTTCTGCCATGTGCTTGAACGCCAAGACGTTCGCGCTTCTGTGAGATGAAAGACGTCCTTCTGCATATGTGGTTGCTCACACCGGTGCACTTGTTAGTGTATCCATTCAGTCCTGGGCTGCGGGGCATTCAGCAGTGGCTCTGTGGAGACGTCTGCATAGAGGCAGCTGTCAGAACACGCACACTCGATTGTTCACCAAAACACATGCAGACGCGTCCTTAGCCTGTAGATTTGGATGCACAGAGTTCCCTGTGTTCGCAAGAGACAAGGGAATCGCGTCTGTACGCACAGAAGCAATAGCGGACCGTTTCCCTCGGAGCGAACGCGAAAGAGCCGTCTATATACTCGCAGACACGGGAACGTGCCTCAATGCGGTCACAGAGGCAGCAGCTTTTGCACAGATGCTCTGGTGATTCTGGCACTTTCCAGGCACACTCCTGAAAGTCGCGCACACTGCTGTTCACTCGCTAAACGACCTCTTGGGAAACACGTCTCCGGTCGATGGACCGCTCAGATTGCTTCTCGTGTAACTGTGAACTGTGTCAGCGCAGGGAATCCGTCTCTGTTGAGCAGATGTCAATCCTGCCTCGCTTTTGCTTTGTTGCCTCTACCAAGATGATTTCCCGTTTCTCTCTTCACTGGAGCAGGCAGACACAGCCAACGCACATCAAGTGTCAAGAGACACACTCTGCTGAGCTCAACGCTTGTGCAGATGCACATGTGCGACCAAGTCAACAAACGTGCTTGTGGAGAGAAAGAAAGGGACTCCCAGGCGTGTGGAGCGACGGGGAGAAAGAGCGGGCGCTGAGGAACACAGTTTCAAACAGACTGTCTCCACACAAACAGGCACCTGTCTGCAGGTATCCTAGATCTTGATTCTTGAACTTGAGGAAACACGCGTCTGAGCAAAACTCCCAAACGCTTCCAGGAAAGACACAGGCTCTCCCACAAGCACACAAGTGTTTGCCCTCAGCTATAGATCAGGGACAAGCTTGTGAAGAGATGCCCTGCTATTCTTTCGCCTTATGGCATCATGTGTTTCGTTTCTCTTGGAGATCGATTGTTAAACGTCTTTCCTCGGGCGACTGTGAAGCATTTGCCAGCGGAGGAGAAGTAGCACGGAGCAGCATTCAGTACTGCCTACGAGTGTCTTTGCTACCCTACTAGCGGAGCTCCAAGAACAGGCACACATCTTCAGGTACCTTCCAAATGTGGATTCCCCTGCAGCCCCGTAGGCGGGCGTGCAGTACGCCAACCATCAACGGACGTTTTTCCCCTCAAGCCTGTCAGGACGTTGCTCGTCCGTCTTTCCCTCAATAGATGGGAGTAGGCGCGCTTGCGGATGTGTGCGTGTGTGTGGCCACGCGTTTGCTTAGGCATCAGTGTGTGAAAAGGTAGGTGCTTTTCTCTAGCTGCGTGTGCGTGCACGTGGTGCTGGGTGCACATCCCTGGGTGCTCGAGGTAAGGTTTCTGCATGGTTTTCGCTGAGGAATCGTGTGTGTGCACATGGACAAAGAGAAGGCGCAGCAACCAGGTTCCAGCGCCGAAGAAGGCAAAAGGCAAGGTTTCCGGCGCTATCTCCTTCACTCCCCAGTCCTAGTCGCGCAAAGCAAGCCGCTAAGCCGGCGACCGGCAAGAGAGCTACAACGAAGCATGCCGAACGGAGAAACTAGCAGCAGCTCATCTGTTCACACCTTGTTTCTGCCATGTGCTTGAACGCCAAGACGTTCGCGCTTCTGTGAGATGAAAGACGTCCTTCTGCATATGTGGTTGCTCACACCGGTGCACTTGTTAGTGTATCCATTCAGTCCTGGGCTGCGGGGCATTCAGAAGTGGCTCTGTGGAGACGTCTGCATAGAGGCAGCTGTCAGAGCACGCACACTCGATTGTTCACCAAAACATATGCAGACGCGTCCTTAGCCGGTAGATTTGGATGCACAGAGTTCCCTGTGTTCGCAAGAGACAAGGGAATCGCGTCTGTACGCACAGAAGCAATAGCGGACCGTTTCCCTCGGAGCGAACGCGAAAGAGCCGTCTATATACTCGCAGACACGGGAACGTGCCTCAATGCGGTCACAGAGGCAGCAGCTTTTGCACAGATGCTCTGGTGATTCTGGCACTTTCCACGCACACTCCTGAAAGTCGCGCACACTGCTGTTCACTCGCTAAACGACCTCTTGGGAAACACGTCTCCGGTCGATGGACCGCTCAGATTGCTTCTCGTGTAACTGTGAACTGTGTCAGCGCAGGGAATCCGTCTCTGTTGAGCAGATGTCAATCCTGCCTCGCTTTTGCTTTGTTGCCTCTACCAAGATGATTTCCCGTTTCTCTCTTCACTGGAGCAGGCAGACACAGCCAACGCACATCAAGTGTCAAGAGACACACTCTGCTGAGCTCAACGCTTGTGCAGATGCACATGTGCGACGAAGTCAACAAACGTGCTTGTGGAGAGAAAGAAAGGGACTCCCAGGCGTGTGGAGCGACGGGGAGAAAGAGCGGGCGCTGAGGAACACAGTTTCAAACAGACTGTCTCCACACAAACAGGCACCTGTCTGCAGGTATCCTAGATCTTGATTCTTGAACTTGAGGAAACACGCGTCTGAGCAAAACTCCCAAACGCTTCCAGGAAAGACACAGGCTCTCCCACAAGCACACAAGTGTTTGCCCTCAGCTATACATCAGGGACAAGCTTGTGAAGAGATGCCCTGCTATTCTTTCGCCTTATGGCATCATGTGTTTCGTTTCT
This sequence comes from Patagioenas fasciata, assembly GCF_037038585.1. NCBI lineage: Eukaryota > Metazoa > Chordata > Aves > Columbiformes > Columbidae > Patagioenas > Patagioenas fasciata. The sequence goes on from NC_092524.1 coordinate 22,282,110, forward strand.
CTTGGAGATCGATTGTTAAACGTCTTTCCTCGGGCGACTGTGAAGCATTTGCCAGCGGAGGAGAAGTAGCACGGAGCAGCATTCAGTACTGCCTTCGAGTGTCTTTGCTACCCTACTAGCGGAGCTCCAAGAACAGGCACACATCTTCAGGTACCTTCCAAATGTGGATTCCCCTGCAGCCCCGTAGGCGGGCGTGCAGTACGCCAACCATCAACGGACGTTTTTCCCCTCAAGCCTGTCAGGACGTTGCTCGTCCGTCTTTCCCTCAATAGATGGGAGTAGGCGCGCTTGCGGATGTGTGCGTGTGTGTGGCCACGCGTTTGCTTAGGCATCAGTGTGTGAAAAGGTAGGTGCTTTTCTCTAGCTGCGTGTGCGTGCACGTGGTGCTGGGTGCACATCCCTGGGTGCTCGAGGTAAGGTTTCTGCATGGTTTTCGCTGAGGAATCGTGTGTGTGCACATGGACAAAGAGAAGGCGCAGCAACCAGGTTCCAGCGCCGAAGAAGGCAAAAGGCAAGGTTTCCGGCGCTATCTCCTTCACTCCCCAGTCCTAGTCGCGCAAAGCAAGCCGCTAAGCCGGCGACCGGCAAGAGAGCTACAACGAAGCATGCCGAACGGAGAAACTAGCAGCAGCTCATCTGTTCACACCTTGTTTCTGCCATGTGCTTGAACGCCAAGACGTTCGCGCTTCTGTGAGATGAAAGACGTCCTTCTGCATATGTGGTTGCTCACACCGGTGCACTTGTTAGTGTATCCATTCAGTCCTGGGCTGCGGGGCATTCAGAAGTGGCTCTGTGGAGACGTCTGCATAGAGGCAGCTGTCAGAACACGCACACTCGATTGTTCACCAAAACATATGCAGACGCGTCCTTAGCCTGTAGATTTAGATGCACAGAGTTCCCTGTGTTCGCAAGAGACAAGGGAATCGCGTCTGTACGCACAGAAGCAATAGCGGACCGTTTCCCTCGGAGCGAAAGCGAAAGAGCCGTCTATATACTCGCAGACACGGGAACGTGCCTCAATGCGGTCACAGAGGCAGCAGCTTTTGCACAGGTGCTCTGGTGATTCTGGCACTTCCACGCACACTCCTGAAAGTCGCGCACACTGCTGTTCACTCGCTAAACGACCTCTTGGGAAACACGTCTCCGGTCGATGGACCGCTCAGATTGCTTCTCGTGTAACTGTGAACTGTGTCAGCGCAGGGAATCCGTCTCTGTTGAGCAGATGTCAATCCTGCCTCGCTTTTGCTTTGTTGCCTCTACCAAGATGATTTCCCGTTTCTCTCTTCACTGGAGCACGCAGACACAGCCAACGCACATCAAGTGTCAAGAGACACACTCTGCTGAGCTCAACGCTTGTGCAGATGCACATGTGCGACGAAGTCAACACACGTGCTTGTGGAGAGAAAGAAAGGGACTCCCAGGCGTGTGGAGCGACGGGGAGAAAGAGCGGGCGCTGAGGAACACAGTTTCAAACAGACTGTCTCCACACAAACAGGCACCTGTCTGCAGGTATCCTAGATCTTGATTCTTGAACTTGAGGAAACACGCGTCTGAGCAAAACTCCCAAACGCTTCCAGGAAAGACACAGGCTCTCCCACAAGCACACAAGTGTTTGCCCTCAGCTATAGATCAGGGACAAGCTTGTGAAGAGATGCCCTGCTATTCTTTCGCCTTATGGCATCATGTGTTTCGTTTCTCTTGGAGATCGATTGCTAAACGTCTTTCCTCGGGCGACTGTGAAGCATTTGCCAGCGGAGGAGAAGTAGCACGGAGCAGCATTCAGTACTGCCTACGAGTGTCTTTGCTACCCTACTAGCGGAGCTCCAAGAACAGGCACACATCTTCAGGTACCTTCCAAATGTGGATTCCCCTGCAGCCCCGTAGGCGGGCGTGCAGTACGCCAACCATCAACGGACGTTTTTCCCCTCAAGCCTGTCAGGACGTTGCTCGTCCGTCTTTCCCTCAATAGATGGGAGTAGGCGCGCTTGCGGATGTGTGCGTGTGTGTGGCCACGCGTTTGCTTAGGCATCAGTGTGTGAAAAGGTAGGTGCTTTTCTCTAGCTGCGTGTGCGTGCACGTGGTGCTGGGTGCACATCCCTGGGTGCTCGAGGTAAGGTTTCTGCATGGTTTTCGCTGAGGAATCGTGTGTGTGCACATGGACAAAGAGAAGGCGCAGCAACCAGGTTCCAGCGCCGAAGAAGGCAAAAGGCAAGGTTTCCGGCGCTATCTCCTTCACTCCCCAGTCCTAGTCGCGCAAAGCAAGCCGCTAAGCCGGCGACCGGCAAGAGAGCTACAACGAAGCATGCCGAACGGAGAAACTAGCAGCAGCTCATCTGTTCACACCTTGTTTCTGCCATGTGCTTGAACGCCAAGACGTTCGCGCTTCTGTGAGATGAAAGACGTCCTTCTGCATATGTGGTTGCTCACACCGGTGCACTTGTTAGTGTATCCATTCAGTCCTGGGCTGCGGGGCATTCAGAAGTGGCTCTGTGGAGACGTCTGCATAGAGGCAGCTGTCAGAACACGCACACTCGATTGTTCACCAAAACATATGCAGACGCGTCCTTAGCCTGTAGATTTGGATGCACAGAGTTCCCTGTGTTCGCAAGAGACAAGGGAATCGCGTCTGTACGCACAGAAGCAATAGCGGACCGTTTCCCTTGGAGCGAACGCGAAAGAGCCGTCTATATACTCGCAGACACGGGAACGTGCCTCAATGCGGTCACAGAGGCAGCAGCTTTTGCACAGATGCTCTGGTGATTCTGGCACTTTCCACGCACACTCCTGAAAGTCGCGCACACTGCTGTTCACTCGCTAAACGACCTCTTGGGAAACACGTCTCCGGTCGATGGACCGCTCAGATTGCTTCTCGTGTAACTGTGAACTGTGTCAGCGCAGGGAATCCGTCTCTGTTGAGCAGATGTCAATCCTGCCTCGCTTTTGCTTTGTTGCCTCTACCAAGATGATTTCCCGTTTCTCTCTTCACTGGAGCACGCAGACACAGCCAACGCACATCAAGTGTCAAGAGACACGCTCTGCTGAGCTCAACGCTTGTGCAGATGCACATGTGCGACGAAGTCAACACACGTGCTTGTGGAGAGAAAGAAAGGGACTCCCAGGCGTGTGGAGCGACGGGGAGAAAGAGCGGGCGCTGAGGAACACAGTTTCAAACAGACTGTCTCCACACAAACAGGCACCTGTCTGCAGGTATCCTAGATCTTGATTCTTGAACTTGAGGAAACACGCGTCTGAGCAAAACTCCCAAACGCTTCCAGGAAAGACACAGGCTCTCCCACAAGCACACAAGTGTTTGCCCTCAGCTATAGATCAGGGACAAGCTTGTGAAGAGATGCCCTGCTATTCTTTCGCCTTATGGCATCATGTGTTTCGTTTCTCTTGGAGATCGATTGTTAAACGTCTTTCCTCGGGCGACTGTGAAGCATTTGCCAGCGGAGGAGAAGTAGCACGGAGCAGCATTCAGTACTGCCTACGAGTGTCTTTGCTACCCTACTAGCGGAGCTCCAAGAACAGGCACACATCTTCAGGTACCTTCCAAATGTGGATTCCCCTGCAGCCCCGTAGGCGGGCGTGCAGTACGCCAACCATCAACGGACGTTTTTCCCCTCAAGCCTGTCAGGACGTTGCTCGTCCGTCTTTCCCTCAATAGATGGGAGTAGGTGCGCTTGCGGATGTGTGCGTGTGTGTGGCCACGCGTTTGCTTAGGCATCAGTGTGTGAAAAGGTAGGTGCTTTTCTCTAGCTGCGTGTGCGTGCACGTGGTGCTGGGTGCACATCCCTGGGTGCTCGAGGTAAGGTTTCTGCATGGTTTTCGCTGAGGAATCGTGTGTGTGCACATGGACAAAGAGAAGGCGCAGCAACCAGGTTCCAGCGCCGAAGAAGGCAAAAGGCAAGGTTTCCGGCGCTATCTCCTTCACTCCCCAGTCCTAGTCGCGCAAAGCAAGCCGCTAAGCCGGCGACCGGCAAGAGAGCTACAACGAAGCATGCCGAACGGAGAAACTAGCAGCAGCTCATCTGTTCACACCTTGTTTCTGCCATGTGCTTGAACGCCAAGACGTTCGCGCTTCTGTGAGATGAAAGACGTCCTTCTGCATATGTGGTTGCTCACACCGGTGCACTTGTTAGTGTATCCATTCAGTCCTGGGCTGCGGGGCATTCAGAAGTGGCTCTGTGGAGACGTCTGCATAGAGGCAGCTGTCAGAACACGCACACTCGATTGTTCACCAAAGCATATGCAGACGCGTCCTTAGCCGGTAGATTTGGATGCACAGAGTTCCCTGTGTTCGCAAGAGACAAGGGAATCGCGTCTGTACGCACAGAAGCAATAGCGGACCGTTTCCCTCGGAGTGAACGCGAAAGAGCCGTCTATGTACTCGGAGACACGGGAACGTGCCTCAATGCGGTCACAGAGGCAGCAGCTTTTGCACAGGTGCTCTGGTGATTCTGGCACTTTCCAGGCACACTCCTGAAAGTCGCGCACACTGCTGTTCACTCGCTAAACGACCTCTTGGGAAACACGTCTCCGGTCGATGGACCGCTCAGATTGCTTCTCGTGTAACTGTGAACTGTGTCAGCGCAGGGAATCCGTCTCTGTTGAGCAGATGTCAATCCTGCCTCGCTTTTGCTTTGTTGCCTCTACCAAGATGATTTCCCGTTTCTCTCTTCACTGGAGCACGCAGACACAGCCAACGCACATCAAGTGTCAAGAGACACGCTCTGCTGAGCTCAACGCTTGTGCAGATGCACATGTGCGACGAAGTCAACACACGTGCTTGTGGAGAGAAAGAAAGGGACTCCCAGGCGTGTGGAGCGACGGGGAGAAAGAGCGGGCGCTGAGGAACACAGTTTCAAACAGACTGTCTCCACACAAACAGGCACCTGTCTGCAGGTATCCTAGATCTTGATTCTTGAACTTGAGGAAACACGCGTCTGAGCAAAACTCCCAAACGCTTCCAGGAAAGACACAGGCTCTCCCACAAGCACACAAGTGTTTGCCCTCAGCTATACATCAGGGACAAGCTTGTGAAGAGATGCCCTGCTATTCTTTCGCCTTATGGCATCATGTGTTTCGTTTCTCTTGGAGATCGATTGTTAAACGTCTTTCCTCGGGCGACTGTGAAGCATTTGCCAGCGGAGGAGAAGTAGCACGGAGCAGCATTCAGTACTGCCTACGAGTGTCTTTGCTACCCTACTAGCGGAGCTCCAAGAACAGGCACACATCTTCAGGTACCTTCCAAATGTGGATTCCCCTGCAGCCCCGTAGGCGGGCGTGCAGTACGCCAACCATCAACGGACGTTTTTCCCCTCAAGCCTGTCAGGACGTTGCTCGTCCGTCTTTCCCTCAATAGATGGGAGTAGGCGCGCTTGCGGATGTGTGCGTGTGTGTGGCCACGCGTTTGCTTAGGCATCAGTGTGTGAAAAGGTAGGTGCTTTTCTCTAGCTGCGTGTGCGTGCACGTGGTGCTGGGTGCACATCCCTGGGTGCTCGAGGTAAGGTTTCTGCATGGTTTTCGCTGAGGAATCGTGTGTGTGCACATGGACAAAGAGAAGGCGCAGCAACCAGGTTCCAGCGCCGAAGAAGGCAAAAGGCAAGGTTTCCGGCGCTATCTCCTTCTCTCCCCAGTCCTAGTCGCGCAAAGCAAGCCGCTAAGCCGGCGACCGGCAAGAGAGCTACAACGAAGCATGCCGAACGGAGAAAATAGCAGCAGCTCATCTGTTCACACCTTGTTTCTGCCATGTGCTTGAACGCCAAGACGTTCGCGCTTCTGTGAGATGAAAGACGTCCTTCTGCATATGTGGTTGCTCACACCGGTGCACTTGTTAGTGTATCCATTCAGTCCTGGGCTGCGGGGCATTCAGAAGTGGCTCTGTGGAGACGTCTGCATAGAGGCAGCTGTCAGAACACGCACACTCGATTGTTCACCAAAACATATGCAGATGCGTCCTTAGCCGGTAGATTTGGATGCACAGAGTTCCCTGTGTTCGCAAGAGACAAGGGAATCGCGTCTGTACGCACAGAAGCAATAGCGGACCGTTTCCCTCGGAGTGAACGCGAAAGAGCCGTCTATGTACTCGGAGACACGGGAACGTGCCTCAATGCGGTCACAGAGGCAGCAGCTTTTGCACAGGTGCTCTGGTGATTCTGGCACTTTCCAGGCACACTCCTGAAAGTCGCGCACACTGCTGTTCACTCGCTAAACGACCTCTTGGGAAACACGTCTCCGGTCGATGGACCGCTCAGATTGCTTCTCGTGTAACTGTGAACTGTGTCAGCGCAGGGAATCCGTCTCTGTTGAGCAGATGTCAATCCTGCCTCGCTTTTGCTTTGTTGCCTCTACCAAGATGATTTCCCGTTTCTCTCTTCACTGGAGCACGCAGACACAGCCAACGCACATCAAGTGTCAAGAGACACACTCTGCTGAGCTCAACGCTTGTGCAGATGCACATGTGCGACGAAGTCAACACACGTGCTTGTGGAGAGAAAGAAAGGGACTCCCAGGCGTGTGGAGCGACGGGGAGAAAGAGCGGGCGCTGAGGAACACAGTTTCAAACAGACTGTCTCCACACAAACAGGCACCTGTCTGCAGGTATCCTAGATCTTGATTCTTGAACTTGAGGAAACACGCGTCTGAGCAAAACTCCCAAACGCTTCCAGGAAAGACACAGGCTCTCCCACAAGCACACAAGTGTTTGCCCTCAGCTATACATCAGGGACAAGCTTGTGAAGAGATGCCCTGCCATTCTTTCGCCTTATGGCATCATGTGTTTCGTTTCTCTTGGAGATCGATTGTTAAACGTCTTTCCTCGGGCGACTGTGAAGCATTTGCCAGCGGAGGAGAAGTAGCACGGAGCAGCATTCAGTACTGCCTACGAGTGTCTTTGCTACCCTACTAGCGGAGCTCCAAGAACAGGCACACATCTTCAGGTACCTTCCAAATGTGGATTCCCCTGCAGCCCCGTAGGCGGGCGTGCAGTACGCCAACCATCAACGGACGTTTTTCCCCTCAAGCCTGTCAGGACGTTGCTCGTCCGTCTTTCCCTCAATAGATGGGAGTAGGCGCGCTTGCGGATGTGTGCGTGTGTGTGGCCACGCGTTTGCTTAGGCATCAGTGTGTGAAAAGGTAGGTGCTTTTCTCTAGCTGCGTGTGCGTGCACGTGGTGCTGGGTGCACATCCCTGGGTGCTCGTGGAAAGGTTTCTGCATGGTTTTCGCTGAGGAATCGTGTGTGTGCACATGGACAAAGAGAAGGCGCAGCAACCAGGTTCCAGCGCCGAAGAAGGCAAAAGGCAAGGTTTCCGGCGCTATCTCCTTCTCTCCCCAGTCCTAGTCGCGCAAAGCAAGCCGCTAAGCCGGCGACCGGCAAGAGAGCTACAACGAAGCATGCCGAACGGAGAAAATAGCAGCAGCTCATCTGTTCACACCTTGTTTCTGCCATGTGCTTGAACGCCAAGACGTTCGCGCTTCTGTGAGATGAAAGACGTCCTTCTGCATATGTGGTTGCTCACACCGGTGCACTTGTTAGTGTATCCATTCAGTCCTGGGCTGCGGGGCATTCAGAAGTGGCTCTGTGGAGACGTCTGCATAGAGGCAGCTGTCAGAACACGCACACTCGATTGTTCACCAAAACATATGCAGACGCGTCCTTAGCCGGTAGATTTGGATGCACAGAGTTCCCTGTGTTCGCAAGAGACAAGGGAATCGCGTCTGTACGCACAGAATCAATAGCGGACCGTTTCCCTCGGAGTGAACGCGAAAGAGCCGTCTATGTACTCGGAGACACGGGAACGTGCCTCAATGCGGTCACAGAGGCAGCAGCTTTTGCACAGGTGCTCTGGTGATTCTGGCACTTTCCACGCACACTCCTGAAAGTCGCGCACACTGCTGTTCACTCGCTAAACGACCTCTTGGGAAACACGTCTCCGGTCGATGGACCGCTCAGATTGCTTCTCGTGTAACTGTGAACTGTGTCAGCGCAGGGAATCCGTCTCTGTTGAGCAGATGTCAATCCTGCCTCGCTTTTGCTTTGTTGCCTCTACCAAGATGATTTCCCGTTTCTCTCTTCACTGGAGCACGCAGACACAGCCAACGCACATCAAGTGTCAAGAGACACACTCTGCTGAGCTCAACGCTTGTGCAGATGCACATGTGCGACGAAGTCAACACACGTGCTTGTGGAGAGAAAGAAAGGGACTCCCAGGCGTGTGGAGCGACGGGGAGAAAGAGCGGGCGCTGAGGAACACAGTTTCAAACAGACTGTCTCCACACAAACAGGCACCTGTCTGCAGGTATCCTAGATCTTGATTCTTGAACTTGAGGAAACACGCGTCTGAGCAAAACTCCCAAACGCTTCCAGGAAAGACACAGGCTCTCCCACAAGCACACAAGTGTTTGCCCTCAGCTATAGATCAGGGACAAGCTTGTGAAGAGATGCCCTGCCATTCTTTCGCCTTATGGCATCATGTGTTTCGTTTCTCTTGGAGATCGATTGTTAAACTTCTTTCCTCGGGCGACTGTGAAGCATTTGCCAGCGGAGGAGAAGTAGCACGGAGCAGCATTCAGTACTGCCTACGAGTGTCTTTGCTACCCTACTAGCGGAGCTCCAAGAACAGGCACACATCTTCAGGTACCTTCCAAATGTGGATTCCCCTGCAGCCCCGTAGGCGGGCGTGCAGTACGCCAACCATCAACGGACGTTTTTCCCCTCAAGCCTGTCAGGACGTTGCTCGTCCGTCTTTCCCTCAATAGATGGGAGTAGGCGCGCTTGCGGATGTGTGCGTGTGTGTGGCCACGCGTTTGCTTAGGCATCAGTGTGTGAAAAGGTAGGTGCTTTTCTCTAGCTGCGTGTGCGTGCACGTGGTGCTGGGTGCACATCCCTGGGTGCTCGTGGAAAGGTTTCTGCATGGTTTTCGCTGAGGAATCGTGTGTGTGCACATGGACAAAGAGAAGGCGCAGCAACCAGGTTCCAGCGCCGAAGAAGGCAAAAGGCAAGGTTTCCGGCGCTATCTCCTTCACTCCCCAGTCCTAGTCGCGCAAAGCAAGCCGCTAAGCCGGCGACCGGCAAGAGAGCTACAACGAAGCATGCCGAACGGAGAAACTAGCAGCAGCTCATCTGTTCACACCTTGTTTCTGCCATGTGCTTGAACGCCAAGACGTTCGCGCTTCTGTGAGATGAAAGACGTCCTTCTGCATATGTGGTTGCTCACACCGGTGCACTTGTTAGTGTATCCATTCAGTCCTGGGCTGCGGGGCATTCAGAAGTGGCTCTGTGGAGACGTCTGCATAGAGGCAGCTGTCAGAACACGCACACTCGATTGTTCACCAAAACATATGCAGGCGCGTCCTTAGCCGGTAGATTTGGATGCACAGAGTTCCCTGTGTTCGCAAGCGACAAGGGAATCGCGTCTGTACGCACAGAAGCAATAGCGGACCGTTTCCCTCGGAGCGAACGCGAAAGAGCCGTCTATGTACTCGGAGACACGGGAACGTGCCTCAATGCGGTCACAGAGGCAGCAGCTTTTGCACAGGTGCTCTGGTGATTCTGGCACTTTCCAGGCACACTCCTGAAAGTCGCGCACACTGCTGTTCACTCGCTAAACGACCTCTTGGGAAACACGTCTCCGGTCGATGGACCGCTCAGATTGCTTCTCGTGTAACTGTGAACTGTGTCAGCGCAGGGAATCCGTCTCTGTTGAGCAGATGTCAATCCTGCCTCGCTTTTGCTTTGTTGCCTCTACCAAGATGATTTCCCGTTTCTCTCTTCACTGGAGCACGCAGACACAGCCAACGCACATCAAGTGTCAAGAGACACACTCTGCTGAGCTCAACGCTTGTGCAGATGCACATGTGCGACGAAGTCAACACACGTGCTTGTGGGGAGAAAGAAAGGGACTCCCAGGCGTGTGGAGCGACGGGGAGAAAGAGCGGGCGCTGAGGAACACAGTTTCAAACAGACTGTCTCCACACAAACAGGCACCTGTCTGCAGGTATCCTAGATCTTGATTCTTGAACTTGAGGAAACACGCGTCTGAGCAAAACTCCCAAACGCTTCCAGGAAAGACACAGGCTCTCCCACAAGCACACAAGTGTTTGCCCTCAGCTATAGATCAGGGACAAGCTTGTGAAGAGATGCCCTGCCATTCTTTCGCCTTATGGCATCATGTGTTTCGTTTCTCTTGGAGATCGATTGTTAAACTTCTTTCCTCGGGCGACTGTGAAGCATTTGCCAGCGGAGGAGAAGTAGCACGGAGCAGCATTCAGTACTGCCTACGAGTGTCTTTGCTACCCTACTAGCGGAGCTCCAAGAACAGGCACACATCTTCAGGTACCTTCCAAATGTGGATTCCCTTGCAGCCCCGTAGGCGGGCGTGCAGTACGCCAACCATCAACGGACGTTTTTCCCCTCAAGCCTGTCAGGACGTTGCTCGTCCGTCTTTCCCTCAATAGATGGGAGTAGGCGCGCTTGCGGATGTGTGCGTGTGTGTGGCCACGCGTTTGCTTAGGCATCAGTGTGTGAAAAGGTAGGTGCTTTTCTCTAGCTGCGTGTGCGTGCACGTGGTGCTGGGTGCACATCCCTGGGTGCTCGAGGTAAGGTTTCTGCATGGTTTTCGCTGAGGAATCGTGTGTGTGCACATGGACAAAGAGAAGGCGCAGCAACCAGGTTCCAGCGCCGAAGAAGGCAAAAGGCAAGGTTTCCGGCGCTATCTCCGTCTCTCCCTAGACCTAGTCGTGCAAAGCAAGCCGCTAAGCCGGCGACCGGCAAGAGAGCTACAACGAAGCATGCCGAACGGAGAAAATAGCAGCAGCTCATCTGTTCACACCTTGTTTCTGCCATGTGCTTGAACGCCAAGACGTTCGCGCTTCTGTGAGATGAAAGACGTCCTTCTGCATATGTGGTTGCTCACACCGGTGCACTTGTTAGTGTATCCATTCAGTCCTGGGCTGCGGGGCATTCAGAAGTGGCTCTGTGGAGACGTCTGCATAGAGGCAGCTGTCAGAACACGCACACTCGATTGTTCACCAAAACATATGCAGACGCGTCCTTAGCCGGTAGATTTGGATGCACAGAGTTCCCTGTGTTCGCAAGAGACAAGGGAATCGCGTCTGTACGCACAGAAGCAATAGCGGACCGTAACCCTCGGAGTGAACGCGAAAGAGCCGTCTATGTACTCGGAGACACGGGAACGTGCCTCAATGCGGTCACAGAGGCAGCAGCTTTTGCACAGGTGCTCTGGTGATTCTGGCACTTTCCAGGCACACTCCTGAAAGTCGCGCACACTGCTGTTCACTCGCTAAACGACCTCTTGGGAAACACGTCTCCGGTCGATGGACGGCTCAGATTGCTTCTCGTGTAACTGTGAACTGTGTCAGCGCAGGGAATCCGTCTCTGTTGAGCAGATGTCAATCCTGCCTCGCTTTTGCTTTGTTGCCTCTACCAAGATGATTTCCCGTTTCTCTCTTCACTGGAGCACGCAGACACAGCCAACGCACATCAAGTGTCAAGAGACACACTCTGCTGAGCTCAACGCTTGTGCAGATGCACATGTGCGACGAAGTCAACACACGTGCTTGTGGAGAGAAAGAAAGGGACTCCCAGGCGTGTGGAGCGACGGGGAGAAAGAGCGGGCGCTGAGGAACACAGTTTCAAACAGACTGTCTCCACACAAACAGGCACCTGTCTGCAGGTATCCTAGATCTTGATTCTTGAACTTGAGGAAACACGCGTCTGAGCAAAACTCCCAAACGCTTCCAGGAAAGACACAGGCTCTCCCACAAGCACACAAGTGTTTGCCCTCAGCTATAGATCAGGGACAAGCTTGTGAAGAGATGCCCTGCCATTCTTTCGCCTTATGGCATCATGTGTTTCGTTTCTCTTGGAGATCGATTGTTAAACTTCTTTCCTCGGGCGACTGTGAAGCATTTGCCAGCGGAGGAGAAGTAGCACGGAGCAGCATTCAGTACTGCCTACGAGTGTCTTTGCTACCCTACTAGCGGAGCTCCAAGAACAGGCACACATCTTCAGGTACCTTCCAAATGTGGATTCCCTTGCAGCCCCGTAGGCGGGCGTGCAGTACGCCAACCATCAACGGACGTTTTTCCCCTCAAGCCTGTCAGGACGTTGCTCGTCCGTCTTTCCCTCAATAGATGGGAGTAGGCGCGCTTGCGGATGTGTGCGTGTGTGTGGCCACGCGTTTGCTTAGGCATCAGTGTGTGAAAAGTTAGGTGCTTTTCTCTAGCTGCGTGTGCGTGCACGTGGTGCTGGGTGCACATCCCTGGGTGCTCGAGGTAAGGTTTCTGCATGGTTTTCGCTGAGGAATCGTGTGTGTGCACATGGACAAAGAGATGGCGCTGCAACCAGGTTCCAGCGCCGAAGAAGGCAAAAGGCAAGGTTTCCGGCGCTATCTCCTTCTCTCCGCAGACCTAGTCGCGCAAAGCAAGCCGCTAAGCCGGCGACCGGCAAGAGAGCTACAACGAAGCATGCCGAACGGAGAAAATAGCAGCAGCTCATCTGTTCACACCTTGTTTCTGCCATGTGCTTGAACGCCAAGACGTTCGCGCTTCTGTGAGATGAAAGACGTCCTTCTGCATATGTGGTTGCTCACACCGGTGCACTTGTTAGTGTATCCATTCAGTCCTGGGCTGCGGGGCATTCAGAAGTGGCTCTGTGGAGACGTCTGCATAGAGGCAGCTGTCAGAGCACGCACACTCGATTGTTCACCAAAACATATGCAGACGCGTCCTTAGCCGGTAGATTTGGATGCACAGAGTTCCCTGTGTTCGCAAGAGACAAGGGAATCGCGTCTGTACGCACAGAAGCGATAGCGGACCGTTTCCCTCGGAGTGAACGCGAAAGAGCCGTCTATATACTCGCAGACACGGGAACGTGCCTCAATGCGGTCACAGAGGCAGCAGCTTTTGCACAGATGCTCTGGTGATTCTGGCACTTTCCAGGCACACTCCTGAAAGTCGCGCACACTGCTGTTCACTCGCTAAACGACCTCTTGGGAAACGCGTCTCCGGTCGATGGACCGCTCAGATTGCTTCTCGTGTAACTGTGAACTGTGTCAGCGCAGGGAATCCGTCTCTGTTGAGCAGATGTCAATCCTGCCTCGGTTTTGCTTTGTTGCCTCTACCAAGATGATTTCCCGTTTCTCTCTTCACTGGAGCACGCAGACACAGCCAACGCACATCAAGTGTCAAGAGACACACTCTGCTGAGCTCAACGCTTGTGCAGATGCACATGTGCGACGAAGTCAACACACGTGCTTGTGGGGAGAAAGAAAGGGACTCCCAGGCGTGTGGAGCGACGGGGAGAAAGAGCGGGCGCTGAGGAACACAGTTTCAAACAGACTGTCTCCACACAAACAGGCACCTGTCTGCAGGTATCCTAGATCTTGATTCTTGAACTTGAGGAAACACGCGTCTGAGCAAAACTCCCAAACGCTTCCAGGAAAGACACAGGCTCTCCCACAAGCACACAAGTGTTTGCCCTCAGCTATAGATCAGGGACAAGCTTGTGAAGAGATGCCCTGCTGTTCTTTCGCCTTATGGCATCATGTGTTTCGTTCCTCTTGGAGATCGATTGTTAAACGTCTTTCCTCGGGCGACTGTGAAGCATTTGCCAGCGGAGGAGAAGTAGCACGGAGGAGCATTCAGTACTGCCTACGAGTGTCTTTGCTACCCTACTAGCGGAGCTCCAAGAACAGGCACACATCTTCAGGTACCTTCCAAATGTGGATTCCCCTGCAGCCCCGTAGGCGGGCGTGCAGTACGCCAACCGTCAACGGACGTTTTTCCCCTCAAGCCTGTCAGGACGTTGCTCGTCCGTCTTTCCCTCAATAGATGGGAGTAGGCGCGCTTGCGGATGTGTGCGTGTGTGTGGCCACGCGTTTGCTTAGGCATCAGTGTGTGAAAAGGTAGGTGCTTTTCTCTAGCTGCGTGTGCGTGCACGTGGTGCTGGGTGCACATCCCTGGGTGCTCGTGGAAAGGTTTCTGCATGGTTTTCGCTGAGGAATCGTGTGTGTGCACATGGACAAAGAGAAGGCGCAGCAACCAGGTTCCAGCGCCGAAGAAGGCAAAAGGCAAGGTTTCCGGCGCTATCTCCTTCTCTCCGCAGACCTAGTCGCGCAAAGCAAGCCGCTAAGCCGGCGACCGGCAAGAGAGCTACAACGAAGCATGCCGAACGGAGAAAATAGCAGCAGCTCATCTGTTCACACCTTGTTTCTGCCATGTGCTTGAACGCCAAGACGTTCGCGCTTCTGTAAGATGAAAGACATCCTTCTGCGTATGTGGTTGCTCACACCGGTGCACTTGTTAGTGTATCCATTCAGTCCTGGGCTGCGGGGCATTCAGAAGTGGCTCTGTGGAGACGTCTGCATAGGGACAGCTGTCAGAGCACGCACACTCGATTGTTCACCAAAACATATGCAGACGCGTCCTTAGCCTGTAGATTTGGATGCACAGAGTTCCCTGTGTTCGCAAGAGACAAGGGAATCGCGTCTGTACGCACAGAAGCAAGAGCGGACCGTTTCCCTCGGAGTGAACGCGAAAGAGCCGTCTATATACTCGCAGACACGGGAACGTGCCTCAATGCGGTCACAGAGGCAGCAGCTTTTGCACAGATGCTCTGGTGATTCTGGCACTTTCCAGGCACACTCCTGAAAGTCGCGCACACTGCTGTTCACTCGCTAAACGACCTCTTGGGAAACACGTCTCCGGTCGATGGACCGCTCAGATTGCTTCTCGTGTAACTGTGAACTGTGTCAGCGCAGGGAATCCGTCTCTGTTGAGCAGATGTCAATCCTGCCTCGCTTTTGCTTTGTTGCCTCTACCAAGATGATTTCCCGTTTCTCTCTTCACTGGAGCACGCAGACACAGCCAACGCACATCAAGTGTCAAGAGACACACTCTGCTGAGCTCAACGCTTGTGCAGATGCACATGTGCGACGAAGTCAACACACGTGCTTGTGGGGAGAAAGAAAGGGACTCCCAGGCGTGTGGAGCGACGGGGAGAAAGAGCGGGCGCTGAGGAACACAGTTTCAAACAGACTGTCTCCACACAAACAGGCACCTGTCTGCAGGTATCCTAGATCTTGATTCTTGAACTTGAGGAAACACGCGTCTGAGCAAAACTCCCAAACGCTTCCAGGAAAGACACAGGCTCTCCCACAAGCACACAAGTGTTTGCCCTCAGCTATAGATCAGGGACAAGCTTGTGAAGAGATGCCCTGCTATTCTTTCGCCTTATGGCATCATGTGTTTCGTTCCTCTTGGAGATCGATTGTTAAACGTCTTTCCTAGGGCGACTGTGAAGCATTTGCCACCGGAGGAGAAGTAGCACGGAGCAGCATTCAGTACTGCCTACGAGTGTCTTTGCTACCCTACTAGCGGAGCTCCAAGAACAGGCACACATCTTCAGGTACCTTCCAAATGTGGATTCCCCTGCAGCCCCGTAGGCGGGCGTGCAGTACGCCAACCGTCAACGGACGTTTTTCCCCTCAAGCCTGTCAGGACGTTGCTCGTCCGTCTTTCCCTCAATAGATGGGAGTAGGCGCGCTTGCGGATGTGTGCGTGTGTGTGGCCACGCGTTTGCTTAGGCATCAGTGTGTGAAAAGGTAGGTGCTTTTCTCTAGCTGCGTGTGCGTGCACGTGGTGCTGGGTGCACATCCCTGGCTGCTCGTGGAAAGGTTTCTGCATGGTTTTCGCTGAGGAATCGTGTGTGTGCACATGGACAAAGAGAAGGCGCAGCAACCAGGTTCCAGCGCCGAAGAAGGCAAAAGGCAAGGTTTCCGGCGCTATCTCCTTCTCTCCGCAGACCTAGTCGCGCAAAGCAAGCCGCTAAGCCGGCGACCGGCAAGAGAGCTACAACGAAGCATGCCGAACGGAGAAAATAGCAGCAGCTCATCTGTTCACACCTTGTTTCTGCCATGTGCTTGAACGCCAAGACGTTCGCGCTTCTGTGAGATGAAAGACGTCCTTCTGCATATGTGGTTGCTCACACCGGTGCACTTGTTAGTGTATCCATTCAGTCCTGGGCTGCGGGGCATTCAGAAGTGGCTCTGTGGAGACGTCTGCATAGGGACAGCTGTCATAGCACGCACACTCGATTGTTCACCAAAACATATGCAGACGCGTCCTTAGCCTGTAGATTTGGATGCACAGAGTTCCCTGTGTTCGCAAGAGACAAGGGAATCGCGTCTGTACGCACAGAAGCAATAGCGGACCGTTTCCCTCGGAGTGAACGCGAAAGAGCCGTCTATATACTCGCAGACACGGGAACGTGCCTCAATGCGGTCACAGAGGCAGCAGCTTTTGCACAGATGCTCTGGTGATTCTGGCACTTTCCAGGCACACTCCTGAAAGTCGCGCACACTGCTGTTCACTCGCTAAACGACCTCTTGGGAAACGCGTCTCCAGTCGATGGACCGCTCAGATTGCTTCTCGTGTAACTGTGAACTGTGTCAGCGCAGGGAATCCGTCTCTGTTGAGCAGATGTCAATCCTGCCTCGGTTTTGCTTTGTTGCCTCTACCAAGATGATTTCCCGTTTCTCTCTTCACTGGAGCACGCAGACACAGCCAACGCACATCAAGTGTCAAGAGACACACTCTGCTGAGCTCAACGCTTGTGCAGATGCACATGTGCGACGAAGTCAACACACGTGCTTGTGGGGAGAAAGAAAGGGACTCCCAGGCGTGTGGAGCGACGGGGAGAAAGAGCGGGCGCTGAGGAACACAGTTTCAAACAGACTGTCTCCACACAAACAGGCACCTGTCTGCAGGTATCCTAGATCTTGATTCTTGAACTTGAGGAAACACGCGTCTGAGCAAAACTCCCAAACGCTTCCAGGAAAGACACAGGCTCTCCCACAAGCACACAAGTGTTTGCCCTCAGCTATAGATCAGGGACAAGCTTGTGAAGAGATGCCCTGCTGTTCTTTCGCCTTATGGCATCATGTGTTTCGTTCCTCTTGGAGATCGATTGTTAAACGTCTTTCCTAGGGCGACTGTGAAGCATTTGCCAGCGGAGGAGAAGTAGCACGGAGCAGCATTCAGTACTGCCTACGAGTGTCTTTGCTACCCTACTAGCGGAGCTCCAAGAACAGGCACACATCTTCAGGTACCTTCCAAATGTGGATTCCCCTGCAGCCCCGTAGGCGGGCGTGCAGTACGCCAACCGTCAACGGACGTTTTTCCCCTCAAGCCTGTCAGGACGTTGCTCGTCCGTCTTTCCCTCAATAGATGGGAGTAGGCGCGCTTGCGGATGTGTGCGTGTGTGTGGCCACGCGTTTGCTTAGGCATCAGTGTGTGAAAAGGTAGGTGCTTTTCTCTAGCTGCGTGTGCGTGCACGTGGTGCTGGGTGCACATCCCTGGGTGCTCGTGGAAAGGTTTCTGCATGGTTTTCGCTGAGGAATCGTGTGTGTGCACATGGACAAAGAGAAGGCGCAGCAACCAGGTTCCAGCGCCGAAGAAGGCAAAAGGCAAGGTTTCCGGCGCTATCTCCTTCTCTCCGCAGACCTAGTCGCGCAAAGCAAGCCGCTAAGCCGGCGACCGGCAAGAGAGCTACAACGAAGCATGCCGAACGGAGAAAATAGCAGCAGCTCATCTGTTCACACCTTGTTTCTGCCATGTGCTTGAACGCCAAGACGTTCGCGCTTCTGTGAGATGAAAGACGTCCTTCTGCATATGTGGTTGCTCACACCGGTGCACTTGTTAGTGTATCCATTCAGTCCTGGGCTGCGGGGCATTCAGAAGTGGCTCTGTGGAGACGTCTGCATAGGGACAGCTGTCAGAGCACGCACACTCGATTGTTCACCAAAACATATGCAGACGCGTCCTTAGCCTGTAGATTTGGATGCACAGAGTTCCCTGTGTTCGCAAGAGACAAGGGAATCGCGTCTGTACGCACAGAAGCAATAGCGGACCGTTTCCCTCGGAGTGAACGCGAAAGAGCCGTCTATATACTCGCAGACACGGGAACGTGCCTCAATGCGGTCACAGAGGCAGCAGCTTTTGCACAGATGCTCTGGTGATTCTGGCACTTTCCAGGCACACTCCTGAAAGTCGCGCACACTGCTGTTCACTCGCTAAATGACCTCTTGGGAAACGCGTCTCCAGTCGATGGACCGCTCAGATTGCTTCTCGTGTAACTGTGAACTGTGTCAGCGCAGGGAATCCGTCTCTGTTGAGCAGATGTCAATCCTGCCTCGCTTTTGCTTTGTTGCCTCTACCAAGATGATTTCCCGTTTCTCTCTTCACTGGAGCACGCAGACACAGCCAACGCACATCAAGTGTCAAGAGACACACTCTGCTGAGCTCAACGCTTGTGCAGATGCACATGTGCGACGAAGTCAACACACGTGCTTGTGGGGAGAAAGAAAGGGACTCCCAGGCGTGTGGAGCGACGGGGAGAAAGAGTGGGCGCTGAGGAACACAGTTTCAAACAGACTGTCTGCACACAAACAGGCACCTGTCTGCAGGTATCCTAGATCTTGATTCTTGAACTTGAGGAAACACGCGTCTGAGCAAAACTCCCAAACGCTTCCAGGAAAGACACAGGCTCTCCCACAAGCACACAAGTGTTTGCCCTCAGCTATAGATCAGGGACAAGCTTGTGAAGAGATGCCCTGCTGTTCTTTCGCCTTATGGCATCATGTGTTTCGTTCCTCTTGGAGATCGATTGTTAAACGTCTTTCCTAGGGCGACTGTGAAGCATTTGCCAGCGGAGGAGAAGTAGCACGGAGCAGCATTCAGTACTGCCTACGAGTGTCTTTGCTACCCTACTAGCGGAGCTCCAAGAACAGGCACACATCTTCAGGTACCTTCCAAATGTGGATTCCCCTGCAGCCCCGTAGGCGGGCGTGCAGTACGCCAACCGTCAACGGACGTTTTTCCCCTCAAGCCTGTCAGGACGTTGCTCGTCCGTCTTTCCCTCAATAGATGGGAGTAGGCGCGCTTGCGGATGTGTGCGTGTGTGTGGCCACGCGTTTGCTTAGGCATCAGTGTGTGAAAAGGTAGGTGCTTTTCTCTAGCTGCGTGTGCGTGCACGTGGTGCTGGGTGCACATCCCTGGGTGCTCGTGGAAAGGTTTCTGCATGGTTTTCGCTGAGGAATCGTGTGTGTGCACATGGACAAAGAGAAGGCGCAGCAACCAGGTTCCAGCGCCGAAGAAGGCAAAAGGCAAGGTTTCCGGCGCTATCTCCTTCTCTCCGCAGACCTAGTCGCGCAAAGCAAGCCGCTAAGCTGGCGACCGGCAAGAGAGCTACAACGAAGCATGCCGAACGGAGAAAATAGCAGCAGCTCATCTGTTCACACCTTGTTTCTGCCATGTGCTTGAACGCCAAGACGTTCGCGCTTCTGTGAGATGAAAGACGTCCTTCTGCATATGTGGTTGCTCACACCGGTGCACTTGTTAGTGTATCCATTCAGTCCTGGGCTGCGGGGCATTCAGAAGTGGCTCTGTGGAGACGTCTGCATAGGGACAGCTGTCAGAGCACGCACACTCGATTGTTCACCAAAACATATGCAGACGCGTCCTTAGCCTGTAGATTTGGATGCACAGAGTTCCCTGTGTTCGCAAGCGACAAGGGAATCGCGTCTGTACGCACAGAAGCAATAGCGGACCGTTTCCCTCGGAGTGAACGCTAAAGAGCCGTCTATATACTCGCAGACACGGGAACGTGCCTCAATGCGGTCACAGAGGCAGCAGCTTTTGCACAGATGCTCTGGTGATTCTGGCACTTTCCAGGCACACTCCTGAAAGTCGCGCACACTGCTGTTCACTCGCTAAACGACCTCTTGGGAAACGCGTCTCCGGTCGATGGACCGCTCAGATTGCTTCTCGTGTAACTGTGAACTGTGTCAGCGCAGGGAATCCGTCTCTGTTGAGCAGATGTCAATCCTGCCTCGCTTTTGCTTTGTTGCCTCTACCAAGATGATTTCCCGTTTCTCTCTTCACTGGAGCAGGCAGACACAGCCAACGCACATCAAGTGTCAAGAGACACACTCTGCTGAGCTCAACGCTTGTGCAGATGCACATGTGCGACGAAGTCAACACACGTGCTTGTGGGGAGAAAGAAAGGGACTCCCAGGCGTGTGGAGCGACGGGGAGAAAGAGCGGGCGCTGAGGAACACAGTTTCAAACAGACTGTCTCCACACAAACAGGCACCTGTCTGCAGGTATCCTAGATCTTGATTCTTGAACTTGAGGAAACACGCGTCTGAGCAAAACTCCCAAACGCTTCCAGGAAAGACACAGGCTCTCCCACAAGCACACAAGTGTTTGCCCTCAGCTATAGATCAGGGACAAGCTTGTGAAGAGATGCCCTGCTGTTCTTTCGCCTTATGGCATCATGTGTTTCGTTCCTCTTGGAGATCGATTGTTAAACGTCTTTCCTAGGGCGACTGTGAAGCATTTGCCAGCGGAGGAGAAGTAGCACGGAGCAGCATTCAGTACTGCCTACGAGTGTCTTTGCTACCCTACTAGCGGAGCTCCAAGAACAGGCACACATCTTCAGGTACCTTCCAAATGTGGATTCCCCTGCAGCCCCGTAGGCGGGCGTGCAGTACGCCAACCGTCAACGGACGTTTTTCCCCTCAAGCCTGTCAGGACGTTGCTCGTCCGTCTTTCCCTCAATAGATGGGAGTAGGCGCGCTTGCGGATGTGTGCGTGTGTGTGGCCACGCGTTTGCTTAGGCATCAGTGTGTGAAAAGGTAGGTGCTTTTCTCTAGCTGCGTGTGCGTGCACGTGGTGCAGGGTGCACATCCCTGGGTGCTCGTGGAAAGGTTTCTGCATGGTTTTCGCTGAGGAATCGTGTGTGTGCACATGGACAAAGAGAAGGCGCAGCAACCAGGTTCCAGCGCCGAAGAAGGCAAAAGGCAAGGTTTCCGGCGCTATCTCCTTCTCTCCGCAGACCTAGTCGCGCAAAGCAAGCCGCTAAGCCGGCGACCGGCAAGAGAGCTACAACGAAGCATGCCGAACGGAGAAAATAGCAGCAGCTCATCTGTTCACACCTTGTTTCTGCCATGTGCTTGAACGCCAAGACGTTCGCGCTTCTGTGAGATGAAAGACGTCCTTCTGCATATGTGGTTGCTCACACCGGTGCACTTGTTAGTGTATCCATTCAGTCCTGGGCTGCGGGGCATTCAGAAGTGGCTCTGTGGAGACGTCTGCATAGGGACAGCTGTCAGAGCACGCACACTCGATTGTTCACCAAAACATATGCAGACGCGTCCTTAGCCTGTAGATTTGGATGCACAGAGTTCCCTGTGTTCGCAAGAGACAAGGGAATCGCGTCTGTACGCACAGAAGCAATAGCGGACCGTTTCCCTCGGAGTGAACGCGAAAGAGCCGTCTATATACTCGCAGACACGGGAACGTGCGTCAGTGCGGTCACAGAGGCAGCAGCTTTTGCACAGATGCTCTGGTGATTCTGGCACTTTCCAGGCACACTCCTGAAAGTCGCGCACACTGCTGTTCACTCGCTAAACGACCTCTTGGGAAACGCGTCTCCGGTCGATGGACCGCTCAGATTGCTTCTCGTGTAACTGTGAACTGTGTCAGCGCAGGGAATCCGTCTCTGTTGAGCAGATGTCAATCCTGCCTCGCTTTTGCTTTGTTGCCTCTACCAAGATGATTTCCCGTTTCTCTCTTCACTGGAGCACGCAGACACAGCCAACGCACATCAAGTGTCAAGAGACACACTCTGCTGAGCTCAACGCTTGTGCAGATGCACATGTGCGACGAAGTCAACACACGTGCTTGTGGGGAGAAAGAAAGGGACTCCCAGGCGTGTGGAGCGACGGGGAGAAAGAGCGGGCGCTGAGGAACACAGTTTCAAACAGACTGTCTCCACACAAACAGGCACCTGTCTGCAGGTATCCTAGATCTTGATTCTTGAACTTGAGGAAACACGCGTCTGAGCAAAACTCCCAAACGCTTCCAGGAAAGACACAGGCTCTCCCACAAGCACACAAGTGTTTGCCCTCAGCTATAGATCAGGGACAAGCTTGTGAAGAGATGCCCTGCTGTTCTTTCGCCTTATGGCATCATGTGTTTCGTTCCTCTTGGAGATCGATTGTTAAACGTCTTTCCTCGGGCGACTGTGAAGCATCTGCCACCGGAGGAGAAGTAGCACGGAGCAGCATTCAGTACTGCCTACGAGTGTCTTTGCTACCCTACTAGCGGAGCTCCAAGAACAGGCACACATCTTCAGGTACCTTCCAAATGTGGATTCCCCTGCAGCCCCGTAGGCGGGCGTGCAGTACGCCAACCGTCAACGGACGTTTTTCCCCTCAAGCCTGTCAGGACGTTGCTCGTCCGTCTTTCCCTCAATAGATGGGAGTAGGCGCGCTTGCGGATGTGTGCGTGTGTGTGGCCACGCGTTTGCTTAGGCATCAGTGTGTGAAAAGGTAGGTGCTTTTCTCTAGCTGCGTGTGCGTGCACGTGGTGCTGGGTGCACATCCCTGGCTGCTCGTGGAAAGGTTTCTGCATGGTTTTCGCTGAGGAATCGTGTGTGTGCACATGGACAAAGAGAAGGCGCAGCAACCAGGTTCCAGCGCCGAAGAAGGCAAAAGGCAAGGTTTCCGGCGCTATCTCCTTCTCTCCGCAGACCTAGTCGCGCAAAGCAAGCCGCTAAGCCGGCGACCGGCAAGAGAGCTACAACGAAGCATGCCGAACGGAGAAAATAGCAGCAGCTCATCTGTTCACACCTTGTTTCTGCCATGTGCTTGAACGCCAAGACGTTCGCGCTTCTGTGAGATGAAAGACGTCCTTCTGCATATGTGGTTGCTCACACCGGTGCACTTGTTAGTGTATCCATTCAGTCCTGGGCTGCGGGGCATTCAGAAGTGGCTCTGTGGAGACGTCTGCATAGAGGCAGCTGTCAGAGCACGCACACTCGATTGTTCACCAAAACATATGCAGACGCGTCCTTAGCCTGTAGATTTGGATGCACAGAGTTCCCTGTGTTCGCAAGAGACAAGGGAATCGCGTCTGTACGCACAGAAGCAATAGCGGACCGTTTCCCTCGGAGTGAACGCGAAAGAGCCGTCTATATACTCGCAGACACGGGAACGTGCCTCAGTGCGGTCACAGAGGCAGCAGCTTTTGCACAGATGCTCTGGTGATTCTGGCACTTTCCAGGCACACTCCTGAAAGTCGCGCACACTGCTGTTCACTCGCTAAACGACCTCTTGGGAAACGCGTCTCCGGTCGATGGACCGCTCAGATTGCTTCTCGTGTAACTGTGAACTGTGTCAGCGCAGGGAATCCGTCTCTGTTGAGCAGATGTCAATCCTGCCTCGCTTTTGCTTTGTTGCCTCTACCAAGATGATTTCCCGTTTCTCTCTTCACTGGAGCACGCAGACACAGCCAACGCACATCAAGTGTCAAGAGACACACTCTGCTGAGCTCAACGCTTGTGCAGATGCACATGTGCGACGAAGTCAACACACGTGCTTGTGGGGAGAAAGAAAGGGACTCCCAGGCGTGTGGAGCGACGGGGAGAAAGAGCGGGCGCTGAGGAACACAGTTTCAAACAGACTGTCTCCACACAAACAGGCACCTGTCTGCAGGTATCCTAGATCTTGATTCTTGAACTTGAGGAAACACGCGTCTGAGCAAAACTCCCAAACGCTTCCAGGAAAGACACAGGCTCTCCCACAAGCACACAAGTGTTTGCCCTCAGCTATAGATCAGGGACAAGCTTGTGAAGAGATGCCCTGCTGTTCTTTCGCCTTATGGCATCATGTGTTTCGTTCCTCTTGGAGATCGATTGTTAAACGTCTTTCCTCGGGCGACTGTGAAGCATCTGCCACCGGAGGAGAAGTAGCACGGAGCAGCATTCAGTACTGCCTACGAGTGTCTTTGCTACCCTACTAGCGGAGCTCCAAGAACAGGCACACATCTTCAGGTACCTTCCAAATGTGGATTCCCCTGCAGCCCCGTAGGCGGGCGTGCAGTACGCCAACCGTCAACGGACGTTTTTCCCCTCAAGCCTGTCAGGACGTTTCTCGTCCGTCTTTCCCTCAATAGATGGGAGTAGGCGCGCTTGCGGATGTGTGCGTGTGTGTGGCCACGCGTTTGCTTAGGCATCAGTGTGTGAAAAGGTAGGTGCTTTTCTCTAGCTGCGTGTGCGTGCACGTGGTGCTGGGTGCACATCCCTGGCTGCTCGTGGAAAGGTTTCTGCATGGTTTTCGCTGAGGAATCGTGTGTGTGCACATGGACAAAGAGAAGGCGCAGCAACCAGGTTCCAGCGCCGAAGAAGGCAAAAGGCAAGGTTTCCGGCGCTATCTCCTTCTCTCCGCAGACCTAGTCGCGCAAAGCAAGCCGCTAAGCCGGCGACCGGCAAGAGAGCTACAACGAAGCATGCCGAACGGAGAAAATAGCAGCAGCTCATCTGTTCACACCTTGTTTCTGCCATGTGCTTGAACGCCAAGACGTTCGCGCTTCTGTGAGATGAAAGACGTCCTTCTGCATATGTGGTTGCTCACACCGGTGCACTTGTTAGTGTATCCATTCAGTCCTGGGCTGCGGGGCATTCAGAAGTGGCTCTGTGGAGACGTCTGCATAGAGGCAGCTGTCAGAGCACGCACACTCGATTGTTCACCAAAACATATGCAGACGCGTCCTTAGCCTGTAGATTTGGATGCACAGAGTTCCCTGTGTTCGCAAGAGACAAGGGAATCGCGTCTGTACGCACAGAAGCAATAGCGGACCGTTTCCCTCGGAGTGAACGCGAAAGAGCCGTCTATATACTCGCAGACACGGGAACGTGCCTCAATGCGGTCACAGAGGCAGCAGCTTTTGCACACAGATGCTCTGGTGATTCTGGAACTTTCCAGGCACACTCCTGAAAGTCGCGCACACTGCTGTTCACTCGCTAAACGACCTCTTGGGAAACACGTCTCCGGTCGATGGACCGCTCAGATTGCTTCTCGTGTAACTGTGAACTGTGTCAGCGCAGGGAATCCGTCTCTGTTGAGCAGATGTCAATCCTGCCTCGCTTTTGCTTTGTTGCCTCTACCAAGATGATTTCCCGTTTCTCTCTTCACTGGAGCACGCAGACACAGCCAACGCACATCAAGTGTCAAGAGACACACTCTGCTGAGCTCAACGCTTGTGCAGATGCACATGTGCGACGAAGTCAACACACGTGCTTGTGGGGAGAAAGAAAGGGACTCCCAGGCGTGTGGAGCGACGGGGAGAAAGAGCGGGCGCTGAGGAACACAGTTTCAAACAGACTGTCTCCACACAAACAGGCACCTGTCTGCAGGTATCCTAGATCTTGATTCTTGAACTTGAGGAAACACGCGTCTGAGCAAAACTCCCAAACGCTTCCAGGAAAGACACAGGCTCTCCCACAAGCACACAAGTGTTTGCCCTCAGCTATAGATCAGGGACAAGCTTGTGAAGAGATGCCCTGCTGTTCTTTCGCCTTATGGCATCATGTGTTTCGTTCCTCTTGGAGATCGATTGTTAAACGTCTTTCCTCGGGCGACTGTGAAGCATTTGCCAGCGGAGGAGAAGTAGCACGGAGGAGCATTCAGTACTGCCTACGAGTGTCTTTGCTACCCTACTAGCGGAGCTCCAAGAACAGGCACACATCTTCAGGTACCTTCCAAATGTGGATTCCCCTGCAGCCCCGTAGGCGGGCGTGCAGTACGCCAACCGTCAACGGACGTTTTTCCCCTCAAGCCTGTCAGGACGTTGCTCGTCCGTCTTTCCCTCAATAGATGGGAGTAGGCGCGCTTGCGGATGTGTGCGTGTGTGTGGCCACGCGTTTGCTTAGGCATCAGTGTGTGAAAAGGTAGGTGCTTTTCTCTAGCTGCGTGTGCGTGCACGTGGTGCTGGGTGCACATCCCTGGGTGCTCGTGGAAAGGTTTCTGCATGGTTTTCGCTGAGGAATCGTGTGTGTGCACATGGACAAAGAGAAGGCGCAGCAACCAGGTTCCAGCGCCGAAGAAGGCAAAAGGCAAGGTTTCCGGCGCTATCTCCTTCTCTCCGCAGACCTAGTCGCGCAAAGCAAGCCGCTAAGCCGGCGACCGGCAAGAGAGCTACAACGAAGCATGCCGAACGGAGAAAATAGCAGCAGCTCATCTGTTCACACCTTGTTTCTGCCATGTGCTTGAACGCCAAGACGTTCGCGCTTCTGTAAGATGAAAGACATCCTTCTGCGTATGTGGTTGCTCACACCGGTGCACTTGTTAGTGTATCCATTCAGTCCTGGGCTGCGGGGCATTCAGAAGTGGCTCTGTGGAGACGTCTGCATAGGGACAGCTGTCAGAGCACGCACACTCGATTGTTCACCAAAACATATGCAGACGCGTCCTTAGCCTGTAGATTTGGATGCACAGAGTTCCCTGTGTTCGCAAGAGACAAGGGAATCGCGTCTGTACGCACAGAAGCAATAGCGGACCGTTTCCCTCGGAGTGAACGCGAAAGAGCCGTCTATATACTCGCAGACACGGGAACGTGCCTCAATGCGGTCACAGAGGCAGCAGCTTTTGCACAGATGCTCTGGTGATTCTGGCACTTTCCAGGCACACTCCTGAAAGTCGCGCACACTGCTGTTCACTCACTAAACGACCTCTTGGGAAACGCGTCTCCAGTCGATGGACCGCTCAGATTGCTTCTCGTGTAACTGTGAACTGTGTCAGCGCAGGGAATCCGTCTCTGTTGAGCAGATGTCAATCCTGCCTCGGTTTTGCTTTGTTGCCTCTACCAAGATGATTTCCCGTTTCTCTCTTCACTGGAGCACGCAGACACAGCCAACGCACATCAAGTGTCAAGAGACACACTCTGCTGAGCTCAACGCTTGTGCAGATGCACATGTGCGACGAAGTCAACACACGTGCTTGTGGGGAGAAAGAAAGGGACTCCCAGGCGTGTGGAGCGACGGGGAGAAAGAGCGGGCGCTGAGGAACACAGTTTCAAACAGACTGTCTCCACACAAACAGGCACCTGTCTGCAGGTATCCTAGATCTTGATTCTTGAACTTGAGGAAACACGCGTCTGAGCAAAACTCCCAAACGCTTCCAGGAAAGACACAGGCTCTCCCACAAGCACACAAGTGTTTGCCCTCAGCTATAGATCAGGGACAAGCTTGTGAAGAGATGCCCTGCTGTTCTTTCGCCTTATGGCATCATGTGTTTCGTTCCTCTTGGAGATCGATTGTTAAACGTCTTTCCTAGGGCGACTGTGAAGCATTTGCCAGCGGAGGAGAAGTAGCACGGAGCAGCATTCAGTACTGCCTACGAGTGTCTTTGCTACCCTACTAGCGGAGCTCCAAGAACAGGCACACATCTTCAGGTACCTTCCAAATGTGGATTCCCCTGCAGCCCCGTAGGCGGGCGTGCAGTACGCCAACCGTCAACGGACGTTTTTCCCCTCAAGCCTGTCAGGACGTTGCTCGTCCGTCTTTCCCTCAATAGATGGGAGTAGGCGCGCTTGCGGATGTGTGCGTGTGTGTGGCCACGCGTTTGCTTAGGCATCAGTGTGTGAAAAGGTAGGTGCTTTTCTCTAGCTGCGTGTGCGTGCACGTGGTGCTGGGTGCACATCCCTGGGTGCTCGTGGAAAGGTTTCTGCATGGTTTTCGCTGAGGAATCGTGTGTGTGCACATGGACAAAGAGAAGGCGCAGCAACCAGGTTCCAGCGCCGAAGAAGGCAAAAGGCAAGGTTTCCGGCGCTATCTCCTTCTCTCCGCAGACCTAGTCGCGCAAAGCAAGCCGCTAAGCCGGCGACCGGCAAGAGAGCTACAACGAAGCATGCCGAACGGAGAAAATAGCAGCAGCTCATCTGTTCACACCTTGTTTCTGCCATGTGCTTGAACGCCAAGACGTTCGCGCTTCTGTGAGATGAAAGACGTCCTTCTGCATATGTGGTTGCTCACACCGGTGCACTTGTTAGTGTATCCATTCAGTCCTGGGCTGCGGGGCATTCAGAAGTGGCTCTGTGGAGACGTCTGCATAGGGACAGCTGTCAGAGCACGCACACTCGATTGTTCACCAAAACATATGCAGACGCGTCCTTAGCCTGTAGATTTGGATGCACAGAGTTCCCTGTGTTCGCAAGAGACAAGGGAATCGCGTCTGTACGCACAGAAGCAATAGCGGACCGTTTCCCTCGGAGTGAACGCGAAAGAGCCGTCTATATACTCGCAGACACGGGAACGTGCCTCAATGCGGTCACAGAGGCAGCAGCTTTTGCACAGATGCTCTGGTGATTCTGGCACTTTCCAGGCACACTCCTGAAAGTCGCGCACACTGCTGTTCACTCGCTAAACGACCTCTTGGGAAACGCGTCTCCAGTCGATGGACCGCTCAGATTGCTTCTCGTGTAACTGTGAACTGTGTCAGCGCAGGGAATCCGTCTCTGTTGAGCAGATGTCAATCCTGCCTCGCTTTTGCTTTGTTGCCTCTACCAAGATGATTTCCCGTTTCTCTCTTCACTGGAGCACGCAGACACAGCCAACGCACATCAAGTGTCAAGAGACACACTCTGCTGAGCTCAACGCTTGTGCAGATGCACATGTGCGACGAAGTCAACACACGTGCTTGTGGGGAGAAAGAAAGGGACTCCCAGGCGTGTGGAGCGACGGGGAGAAAGAGTGGGCGCTGAGGAACACAGTTTCAAACAGACTGTCTGCACACAAACAGGCACCTGTCTGCAGGTATCCTAGATCTTGATTCTTGAACTTGAGGAAACACGCGTCTGAGCAAAACTCCCAAACGCTTCCAGGAAAGACACAGGCTCTCCCACAAGCACACAAGTGTTTGCCCTCAGCTATAGATCAGGGACAAGCTTGTGAAGAGATGCCCTGCTGTTCTTTCGCCTTATGGCATCATGTGTTTCGTTCCTCTTGGAGATCGATTGTTAAACGTCTTTCCTAGGGCGACTGTGAAGCATTTGCCAGCGGAGGAGAAGTAGCACGGAGCAGCATTCAGTACTGCCTACGAGTGTCTTTGCTACCCTACTAGCGGAGCTCCAAGAACAGGCACACATCTTCAGGTACCTTCCAAATGTGGATTCCCCTGCAGCCCCGTAGGCGGGCGTGCAGTACGCCAACCGTCAACGGACGTTTTTCCCCTCAAGCCTGTCAGGACGTTGCTCGTCCGTCTTTCCCTCAATAGATGGGAGTAGGCGCGCTTGCGGATGTGTGCGTGTGTGTGGCCACGCGTTTGCTTAGGCATCAGTGTGTGAAAAGGTAGGTGCTTTTCTCTAGCTGCGTGTGCGTGCACGTGGTGCTGGGTGCACATCCCTGGGTGCTCGTGGAAAGGTTTCTGCATGGTTTTCGCTGAGGAATCGTGTGTGTGCACATGGACAAAGAGAAGGCGCAGCAACCAGGTTCCAGCGCCGAAGAAGGCAAAAGGCAAGGTTTCCGGCGCTATCTCCTTCTCTCCGCAGACCTAGTCGCGCAAAGCAAGCCGCTAAGCTGGCGACCGGCAAGAGAGCTACAACGAAGCATGCCGAACGGAGAAAATAGCAGCAGCTCATCTGTTCACACCTTGTTTCTGCCATGTGCTTGAACGCCAAGACGTTCGCGCTTCTGTGAGATGAAAGACGTCCTTCTGCATATGTGGTTGCTCACACCGGTGCACTTGTTAGTGTATCCATTCAGTCCTGGGCTGCGGGGCATTCAGAAGTGGCTCTGTGGAGACGTCTGCATAGGGACAGCTGTCAGAGCACGCACACTCGATTGTTCACCAAAACATATGCAGACGCGTCCTTAGCCTGTAGATTTGGATGCACAGAGTTCCCTGTGTTCGCAAGCGACAAGGGAATCGCGTCTGTACGCACAGAAGCAATAGCGGACCGTTTCCCTCGGAGTGAACGCTAAAGAGCCGTCTATATACTCGCAGACACGGGAACGTGCCTCAATGCGGTCACAGAGGCAGCAGCTTTTGCACAGATGCTCTGGTGATTCTGGCACTTTCCAGGCACACTCCTGAAAGTCGCGCACACTGCTGTTCACTCGCTAAACGACCTCTTGGGAAACGCGTCTCCGGTCGATGGACCACTCAGATTGCTTCTCGTGTAACTGTGAACTGTGTCAGCGCAGGGAATCCGTCTCTGTTGAGCAGATGTCAATCCTGCCTCGCTTTTGCTTTGTTGCCTCTACCAAGATGATTTCCCGTTTCTCTCTTCACTGGAGCACGCAGACACAGCCAACGCACATCAAGTGTCAAGAGACACACTCTGCTGAGCTCAACGCTTGT
The DNA here is from genome assembly GCF_037038585.1 of Patagioenas fasciata. Classification (NCBI taxonomy): domain Eukaryota; kingdom Metazoa; phylum Chordata; class Aves; order Columbiformes; family Columbidae; genus Patagioenas; species Patagioenas fasciata. The sequence goes on from NC_092524.1 coordinate 22,312,335, forward strand.
GCAGATGCACATGTGCGACGAAGTCAACACACGTGCTTGTGGGGAGAAAGAAAGGGACTCCCAGGCGTGTGGAGCGACGGGGAGAAAGAGCGGGCGCTGAGGAACACAGTTTCAAACAGACTGTCTCCACACAAACAGGCACCTGTCTGCAGGTATCCTAGATCTTGATTCTTGAACTTGAGGAAACACGCGTCTGAGCAAAACTCCCAAACGCTTCCAGGAAAGACACAGGCTCTCCCACAAGCACACAAGTGTTTGCCCTCAGCTATAGATCAGGGACAAGCTTGTGAAGAGATGCCCTGCTGTTCTTTCGCCTTATGGCATCATGTGTTTCGTTCCTCTTGGAGATCGATTGTTAAACGTCTTTCCTAGGGCGACTGTGAAGCATTTGCCAGCGGAGGAGAAGTAGCACGGAGCAGCATTCAGTACTGCCTACGAGTGTCTTTGCTACCCTACTAGCGGAGCTCCAAGAACAGGCACACATCTTCAGGTACCTTCCAAATGTGGATTCCCCTGCAGCCCCGTAGGCGGGCGTGCAGTACGCCAACCGTCAACGGACGTTTTTCCCCTCAAGCCTGTCAGGACGTTGCTCGTCCGTCTTTCCCTCAATAGATGGGAGTAGGCGCGCTTGCGGATGTGTGCGTGTGTGTGGCCACGCGTTTGCTTAGGCATCAGTGTGTGAAAAGGTAGGTGCTTTTCTCTAGCTGCGTGTGCGTGCACGTGGTGCTGGGTGCACATCCCTGGGTGCTCGTGGAAAGGTTTCTGCATGGTTTTCGCTGAGGAATCGTGTGTGTGCACATGGACAAAGAGAAGGCGCAGCAACCAGGTTCCAGCGCCGAAGAAGGCAAAAGGCAAGGTTTCCGGCGCTATCTCCTTCTCTCCGCAGACCTAGTCGCGCAAAGCAAGCCGCTAAGCTGGCGACCGGCAAGAGAGCTACAACGAAGCATGCCGAACGGAGAAAATAGCAGCAGCTCATCTGTTCACACCTTGTTTCTGCCATGTGCTTGAACGCCAAGACGTTCGCGCTTCTGTGAGATGAAAGACGTCCTTCTGCATATGTGGTTGCTCACACCGGTGCACTTGTTAGTGTATCCATTCAGTCCTGGGCTGCGGGGCATTCAGAAGTGGCTCTGTGGAGACGTCTGCATAGGGACAGCTGTCAGAGCACGCACACTCGATTGTTCACCAAAACATATGCAGACGCGTCCTTAGCCTGTAGATTTGGATGCACAGAGTTCCCTGTGTTCGCAAGCGACAAGGGAATCGCGTCTGTACGCACAGAAGCAATAGCGGACCGTTTCCCTCGGAGTGAACGCTAAAGAGCCGTCTATATACTCGCAGACACGGGAACGTGCCTCAATGCGGTCACAGAGGCAGCAGCTTTTGCACAGATGCTCTGGTGATTCTGGCACTTTCCAGGCACACTCCTGAAAGTCGCGCACACTGCTGTTCACTCGCTAAACGACCTCTTGGGAAACGCGTCTCCGGTCGATGGACCGCTCAGATTGCTTCTCGTGTAACTGTGAACTGTGTCAGCGCAGGGAATCCGTCTCTGTTGAGCAGATGTCAATCCTGCCTCGCTTTTGCTTTGTTGCCTCTACCAAGATGATTTCCCGTTTCTCTCTTCACTGGAGCACGCAGACACAGCCAACGCACATCAAGTGTCAAGAGACACACTCTGCTGAGCTCAACGCTTGTGCAGATGCACATGTGCGACGAAGTCAACACACGTGCTTGTGGGGAGAAAGAAAGGGACTCCCAGGCGTGTGGAGCGACGGGGAGAAAGAGCGGGCGCTGAGGAACACAGTTTCAAACAGACTGTCTCCACACAAACAGGCACCTGTCTGCAGGTATCCTAGATCTTGATTCTTGAACTTGAGGAAACACGCGTCTGAGCAAAACTCCCAAACGCTTCCAGGAAAGACACAGGCTCTCCCACAAGCACACAAGTGTTTGCCCTCAGCTATAGATCAGGGACAAGCTTGTGAAGAGATGCCCTGCTGTTCTTTCGCCTTATGGCATCATGTGTTTCGTTCCTCTTGGAGATCGATTGTTAAACGTCTTTCCTAGGGCGACTGTGAAGCATTTGCCAGCGGAGGAGAAGTAGCACGGAGCAGCATTCAGTACTGCCTACGAGTGTCTTTGCTACCCTACTAGCGGAGCTCCAAGAACAGGCACACATCTTCAGGTACCTTCCAAATGTGGATTCCCCTGCAGCCCCGTAGGCGGGCGTGCAGTACGCCAACCATCAACGGACGTTTTTCCCCTCAAGCCTGTCAGGACGTTGCTCGTCCGTCTTTCCCTCAATAGATGGGAGTAGGCGCGCTTGCGGATGTGTGCGTGTGTGTGGCCACGCGTTTGCTTAGGCATCAGTGTGTGAAAAGGTAGGTGCTTTTCTCTAGCTGCGTGTGCGTGCACGTGGTGCTGGGTGCACATCCCTGGGTGCTCGTGGAAAGGTTTCTGCATGGTTTTCGCTGAGGAATCGTGTGTGTGCACATGGACAAAGAGAAGGCGCAGCAACCAGGTTCCAGCGCCGAAGAAGGCAAAAGGCAAGGTTTCCGGCGCTATCTCCTTCTCTCCGCAGACCTAGTCGCGCAAAGCAAGCCGCTAAGCTGGCGACCGGCAAGAGAGCTACAACGAAGCATGCCGAACGGAGAAAATAGCAGCAGCTCATCTGTTCACACCTTGTTTCTGCCATGTGCTTGAACGCCAAGACGTTCGCGCTTCTGTGAGATGAAAGACGTCCTTCTGCATATGTGGTTGCTCACACCGGTGCACTTGTTAGTGTATCCATTCAGTCCTGGGCTGCGGGGCATTCAGAAGTGGCTCTGTGGAGACGTCTGCATAGGGACAGCTGTCAGAGCACGCACACTCGATTGTTCACCAAAACATATGCAGACGCGTCCTTAGCCTGTAGATTTGGATGCACAGAGTTCCCTGTGTTCGCAAGAGACAAGGGAATCGCGTCTGTACGCACAGAAGCAATAGCGGACCGTTTCCCTCGGAGTGAACGCGAAAGAGCCGTCTATATACTCGCAGACACGGGAACGTGCGTCAGTGCGGTCACAGAGGCAGCAGCTTTTGCACAGATGCTCTGGTGATTCTGGCACTTTCCAGGCACACTCCTGAAAGTCGCGCACACTGCTGTTCACTCGCTAAACGACCTCTTGGGAAACGCGTCTCCGGTCGATGGACCGCTCAGATTGCTTCTCGTGTAACTGTGAACTGTGTCAGCGCAGGGAATCCGTCTCTGTTGAGCAGATGTCAATCCTGCCTCGCTTTTGCTTTGTTGCCTCTACCAAGATGATTTCCCGTTTCTCTCTTCACTGGAGCACGCAGACACAGCCAACGCACATCAAGTGTCAAGAGACACACTCTGCTGAGCTCAACGCTTGTGCAGATGCACATGTGCGACGAAGTCAACACACGTGCTTGTGGGGAGAAAGAAAGGGACTCCCAGGCGTGTGGAGCGACGGGGAGAAAGAGCGGGCGCTGAGGAACACAGTTTCAAACAGACTGTCTCCACACAAACAGGCACCTGTCTGCAGGTATCCTAGATCTTGATTCTTGAACTTGAGGAAACACGCGTCTGAGCAAAACTCCCAAATGCTTCCAGGAAAGACACAGGCTCTCCCACAAGCACACAAGTGTTTGCCCTCAGTTATAGATCAGGGACAAGCTTGTGAAGAGATGCCCTGCTGTTCTTTCGCCTTATGGCATCATGTGTTTCGTTCCTCTTGGAGATCGATTGTTAAACGTCTTTCCTAGGGCGACTGTGAAGCATTTGCCACCGGAGGAGAAGTAGCACGGAGCAGCATTCAGTACTGCCTACGAGTGTCTTTGCTACCCTACTAGCGGAGCTCCAAGAACAGGCACACATCTTCAGGTACCTTCCAAATGTGGATTCCCCTGCAGCCCCGTAGGCGGGCGTGCAGTACGCCAACCGTCAACGGACGTTTTTCCCCTCAAGCCTGTCAGGACGTTTCTCGTCCGTCTTTCCCTCAATAGATGGGAGTAGGCGCGCTTGCGGATGTGTGCGTGTGTGTGGCCACGCGTTTGCTTAGGCATCAGTGTGTGAAAAGGTAGGTGCTTTTCTCTAGCTGCGTGTGCGTGCACGTGGTGCTGGGTGCACATCCCTGGGTGCTCGTGGAAAGGTTTCTGCATGGTTTTCGCTGAGGAATCGTGTGTGTGCACATGGACAAAGAGAAGGCGCAGCAACCAGGTTCCAGCGCCGAAGAAGGCAAAAGGCAAGTTTTCCGGCGCTATCTCCTTCTCTCCGCAGACCTAGTCGCGCAAAGCAAGCCGCTAAGCCGGCGACCGGCAAGAGAGCTACAACGAAGCATGCCGAACGGAGAAAATAGCAGCAGCTCATCTGTTCACACCTTGTTTCTGCCATGTGCTTGAACGCCAAGACGTTCGCGCTTCTGTAAGATGAAAGACATCCTTCTGCGTATGTGGTTGCTCACACCGGTGCACTTGTTAGTGTATCCATTCAGTCCTGGGCTGCGGGGCATTCAGAAGTGGCTCTGTGGAGACGTCTGCATAGGGACAGCTGTCAGAGCACGCACACTCGATTGTTCACCAAAACATATGCAGACGCGTCCTTAGCCTGTAGATTTGGATGCACAGAGTTCCCTGTGTTCGCAAGAGACAAGGGAATCGCGTCTGTACGCACAGAAGCGATAGCGGACCGTTTCCCTCGGAGTGAACGCGAAAGAGCCGTCTATATACTCGCAGACACGGGAACGTGCCTCAATGCGGTCACAGAGGCAGCAGCTTTTGCACAGATGCTCTGGTGATTCTGGCACTTTCCAGGCACACTCCTGAAAGTCGCGCACACTGCTGTTCACTCGCTAAACGACCTCTTGGGAAACGCGTCTCCGGTCGATGGACCGCTCAGATTGCTTCTCGTGTAACTGTGAACTGTGTCAGCGCAGGGAATCCGTCTCTGTTGAGCAGATGTCAATCCTGCCTCGGTTTTGCTTTGTTGCCTCTACCAAGATGATTTCCCGTTTCTCTCTTCACTGGAGCACGCAGACACAGCCAACGCACATCAAGTGTCAAGAGACACACTCTGCTGAGCTCAACGCTTGTGCAGATGCACATGTGCGACGAAGTCAACACACGTGCTTGTGGGGAGAAAGAAAGGGACTCCCAGGCGTGTGGAGCGACGGGGAGAAAGAGTGGGCGCTGAGGAACACAGTTTCAAACAGACTGTCTGCACACAAACAGGCACCTGTCTGCAGGTATCCTAGATCTTGATTCTTGAACTTGAGGAAACACGCGTCTGAGCAAAACTCCCAAACGCTTCCAGGAAAGACACAGGCTCTCCTACAAGCACACAAGTGTTTGCCCTCAGCTATAGATCAGGGACAAGCTTGTGAAGAGATGCCCTGCTGTTCTTTCGCCTTATGGCATCATGTGTTTCGTTCCTCTTGGAGATCGATTGTTAAACGTCTTTCCTAGGGCGACTGTGAAGCATTTGCCAGCGGAGGAGAAGTAGCACGGAGCAGCATTCAGTACTGCCTACGAGTGTCTTTGCTACCCTACTAGCGGAGCTCCAAGAACAGGCACACATCATCAGGTACCTTCCAAATGTGGATTCCCCTGCAGCCCCGTAGGCGGGCGTGCAGTACGCCAACCATCAACGGACGTTTTTCCCCTCAAGCCTGTCAGGACGTTGCTCGTCCGTCTTTCCCTCAATAGATGGGAGTAGGCGCGCTTGCGGATGTGTGCGTGTGTGTGGCCACGCGTTTGCTTAGGCATCAGTGTGTGAAAAGGTAGGTGCTTTTCTCTAGCTGCGTGTGCGTGCACGTGGTGCTGGGTGCACATCCCTGGGTGATCGTGGAAAGGTTTCTGCATGGTTTTCGCTGAGGAATCGTGTGTGTGCACATGGACAAAGAGAAGGCGCAGCAACCAGGTTCCAGCGCCGAAGAAGGCAAAAGGCAAGGTTTCCGGCGCTATCTCCTTCTCTCCGCAGACCTAGTCGCGCAAAGCAAGCCGCTAAGCCGGCGACCGGCAAGAGAGCTACAACGAAGCATGCCGAACGGAGAAAATAGCAGCAGCTCATCTGTTCACACCTTGTTTCTGCCATGTGCTTGAACGCCAAGACGTTCGCGCTTCTGTGAGATGAAAGACGTCCTTCTGCGTATGTGGTTGCTCACACCGGTGCACTTGTTAGTGTATCCATTCAGTCCTGGGCTGCGGGGCATTCAGAAGTGGCTCTGTGGAGACGTCTGCATAGGGACAGCTGTCAGAGCACGCACACTCGATTGTTCACCAAAACATATGCAGACGCGTCCTTAGCCTGTAGATTTGGATGCACAGAGTTCCCTGTGTTCGCAAGAGACAAGGGAATCGCGTCTGTACGCACAGAAGCGATAGCGGACCGTTTCCCTCGGAGTGAACGCGAAAGAGCCGTCTATATACTCGCAGACACGAGAACGTGCCTCAATGCGGTCACAGAGGCAGCAGCTTTTGCACAGATGCTCTGGTGATTCTGGCACTTTCCAGGCACACTCCTGAAAGTCGCGCACACTGCTGTTCACTCGCTAAACGACCTCTTGGGAAACGCGTCTCCGGTCGATGGACCGCTCAGATTGCTTCTCGTGTAACTGTGAACTGTGTCAGCGCAGGGAATCCGTCTCTGTTGAGCAGATGTCAATCCTGCCTCGGTTTTGCTTTGTTGCCTCTACCAAGATGATTTCCCGTTTCTCTCTTCACTGGAGCACGCAGACACAGCCAACGCACATCAAGTGTCAAGAGACACACTCTGCTGAGCTCAACGCTTGTGCAGATGCACATGTGCGACGAAGTCAACACACGTGCTTGTGGGGAGAAAGAAAGGGACTCCCAGGCGTGTGGAGCGACGGGGAGAAAGAGCGGGCGCTGAGGAACACAGTTTCAAACAGACTGTCTCCACACAAACAGGCACCTGTCTGCAGGTATCCTAGATCTTGATTCTTGAACTTGAGGAAACACGCGTCTGAGCAAAACTCCCAAACGCTTCCAGGAAAGACACAGGCTCTCCCACAAGCACACAAGTGTTTGCCCTCAGCTATAGATCAGGGACAAGCTTGTGAAGAGATGCCCTGCTGTTCTTTCGCCTTATGGCATCATGTGTTTCGTTCCTCTTGGAGATCGATTGTTAAACGTCTTTCCTAGGGCGACTGTGAAGCATTTGCCAGCGGAGGAGAAGTAGCACGGAGCAGCATTCAGTACTGCCTACGAGTGTCTTTGCTACCCTACTAGCGGAGCTCCAAGAACAGGCACACATCTTCAGGTACCTTCCAAATGTGGATTCCCCTGCAGCCCCGTAGGCGGGCGTGCAGTACGCCAACCGTCAACGGACGTTTTTCCCCTCAAAAGCCTGTCAGGACGTTGCTCGTCCGTCTTTCCCTCAATAGATGGGAGTAGGCGCGCTTGCGGATGTGTGCGTGTGTGTGGCCACGCGTTTGCTTAGGCATCAGTGTGTGAAAAGGTAGGTGCTTTTCTCTAGCTGCGTGTGCGTGCACGTGGTGCTGGGTGCACATCCCTGGGTGATCGTGGAAAGGTTTCTGCATGGTTTTCGCTGAGGAATCGTGTGTGTGCACATGGACAAAGAGAAGGCGCAGCAACCAGGTTCCAGCGCCGAAGAAGGCAAAAGGCAAGGTTTCCGGCGCTATCTCCTTCTCTCCGCAGACCTAGTCGCGCAAAGCAAGCCGCTAAGCCGGCGACCGGCAAGAGAGCTACAACGAAGCATGCCGAACGGAGAAAATAGCAGCAGCTCATCTGTTCACACCTTGTTTCTGCCATGTGCTTGAACGCCAAGACGTTCGCGCTTCTGTGAGATGAAAGACGTCCTTCTGCATATGTGGTTGCTCACACCGGTGCACTTGTTAGTGTATCCATTCAGTCCTGGGCTGCGGGGCATTCAGAAGTGGCTCTGTGGAGACGTCTGCATAGGGACAGCTGTCAGAGCACGCACACTCGATTGTTCACCAAAACATATGCAGACGCGTCCTTAGCCTGTAGATTTGGATGCACAGAGTTCCCTGTGTTCGCAAGAGACAAGGGAATCGCGTCTGTACGCACAGAAGCGATAGCGGACCGTTTCCCTCGGAGTGAACGCGAAAGAGCCGTCTATATACTCGCAGACACGGGAACGTGCCTCAATGCGGTCACAGAGGCAGCAGCTTTTGCACAGATGCTCTGGTGATTCTGGCACTTTCCAGGCACACTCCTGAAAGTCGCGCACACTGCTGTTCACTCGCTAAACGACCTCTTGGGAAACACGTCTCCGGTCGATGGACCGCTCAGATTGCTTCTCGTGTAACTGTGAACTGTGTCAGCGCAGGGAATCCGTCTCTGTTGAGCAGATGTCAATCCTGCCTCGCTTTTGCTTTGTTGCCTCTACCAAGATGATTTCCCGTTTCTCTCTTCACTGGAGCACGCAGACACAGCCAACGCACATCAAGTGTCAAGAGACACACTCTGCTGAGCTCAACGCTTGTGCAGATGCACATGTGCGACGAAGTCAACACACGTGCTTGTGGGGAGAAAGAAAGGGACTCCCAGGCGTGTGGAGCGACGGGGAGAAAGAGCGGGCGCTGAGGAACACAGTTTCAAACAGACTGTCTCCACACAAACAGGCACCTGTCTGCAGGTATCCTAGATCTTGATTCTTGAACTTGAGGAAACACGCGTCTGAGCAAAACTCCCAAACGCTTCCAGGAAAGACACAGGCTCTCCCACAAGCACACAAGTGTTTGCCCTCAGCTATAGATCAGGGACAAGCTTGTGAAGAGATGCCCTGCTGTTCTTTCGCCTTATGGCATCATGTGTTTCGTTCCTCTTGGAGATCGATTGTTAAACGTCTTTCCTAGGGCGACTGTGAAGCATTTGCCAGCGGAGGAGAAGTAGCACGGAGCAGCATTCAGTACTGCCTACGAGTGTCTTTGCTACCCTACTAGCGGAGCTCCAAGAACAGGCACACATCTTCAGGTACCTTCCAAATGTGGATTCCCCTGCAGCCCCGTAGGCGGGCGTGCAGTACGCCAACCGTCAACGGACGTTTTTCCCCTCAAGCCTGTCAGGACGTTGCTCGTCCGTCTTTCCCTCAATAGATGGGAGTAGGCGCGCTTGCGGATGTGTGCGTGTGTGTGGCCACGCGTTTGCTTAGGCATCAGTGTGTGAAAAGGTAGGTGCTTTTCTCTAGCTGCGTGTGCGTGCACGTGGTGCTGGGTGCACATCCCTGGGTGCTCGTGGAAAGGTTTCTGCATGGTTTTCGCTGAGGAATCGTGTGTGTGCACATGGACAAAGAGAAGGCGCAGCAACCAGGTTCCAGCGCCGAAGAAGGCAAAAGGCAAGGTTTCCGGCGCTATCTCCTTCTCTCCGCAGACCTAGTCGCGCAAAGCAAGCCGCTAAGCCGGCGACCGGCAAGAGAGCTACAACGAAGCATGCCGAACGGAGAAAATAGCAGCAGCTCATCTGTTCACACCTTGTTTCTGCCATGTGCTTGAACGCCAAGACGTTCGCGCTTCTGTGAGATGAAAGACGTCCTTCTGCATATGTGGTTGCTCACACCGGTGCACTTGTTAGTGTATCCATTCAGTCCTGGGCTGCGGGGCATTCAGAAGTGGCTCTGTGGAGACGTCTGCATAGGGACAGCTGTCAGAGCACGCACACTCGATTGTTCACCAAAACATATGCAGACGCGTCCTTAGCCTGTAGATTTGGATGCACAGAGTTCCCTGTGTTCGCAAGAGACAAGGGAATCGCGTCTGTACGCACAGAAGCGATAGCGGACCGTTTCCCTCGGAGTGAACGCGAAAGAGCCGTCTATATACTCGCAGACTCGGGAACGTGCCTCAATGCGGTCAGAGAGGCAGCAGCTTTTGCACAGATGCTCTGGTGATTCTGGCACTTTCCAGGCACACTCCTGAAAGTCGCGCACACTGCTGTTCACTCGCTAAACGACCTCTTGGGAAACACGTCTCCGGTCGATGGACCGCTCAGATTGCTTCTCGTGTAACTGTGAACTGTGTCAGCACAGGGAATCCGTCTCTGTTGAGCAGATGTCAATCCTGCCTCGGTTTTGCTTTGTTGCCTCTACCAAGATGATTTCCCGTTTCTCTCTTCACTGGAGCACGCAGACACAGCCAACGCACATCAAGTGTCAAGAGACACACTCTGCTGAGCTCAACGCTTGTGCAGATGCACATGTGCGACGAAGTCAACACACGTGCTTGTGGGGAGAAAGAAAGGGACTCCCAGGCGTGTGGAGCGACGGGGAGAAAGAGCGGGCGCTGAGGAACACAGTTTCAAACAGACTGTCTCCACACAAACAGGCACCTGTCTGCAGGTATCCTAGATCTTGATTCTTGAACTTGAGGAAACACGCGTCTGAGCAAAACTCCCAAACGCTTCCAGGAAAGACACAGGCTCTCCCACAAGCACACAAGTGTTTGCCCTCAGCTATAGATCAGGGACAAGCTTGTGAAGAGATGCCCTGCTATTCTTTTCGCCTTATGGCATCATGTGTTTCGTTCCTCTTGGAGATCGATTGTTAAACGTCTTTCCTAGGGCGACTGTGAAGCATTTGCCAGCGGAGGAGAAGTAGCACGGAGCAGCATTCAGTACTGCCTACGAGTGTCTTTGCTACCCTACTAGCGGAGCTCCAAGAACAGGCACACATCTTCAGGTACCTTCCAAATGTGGATTCCCCTGCAGCCCCGTAGGCGGGCGTGCAGTACGCCAACCATCAACGGACGTTTTTCCCCTCAAAAGCCTGTCAGGACGTTGCTCGTCCGTCTTTCCCTCAATAGATGGGAGTAGGCGCGCTTGCGGATGTGTGCGTGTGTGTGGCCACGCGTTTGCTTAGGCATCAGTGTGTGAAAAGGTAGGTGCTTTTCTCTAGCTGCGTGTGCGTGCACGTGGTGCTGGGTGCACATCCCTGGGTGCTCGTGGAAAGGTTTCTGCATGGTTTTCGCTGAGGAATCGTGTGTGTGCACATGGACAAAGAGAAGGCGCAGCAACCAGGTTCCAGCGCCGAAGAAGGCAAAAGGCAAGGTTTCCGGCGCTATCTCCTTCTCTCCGCAGACCTAGTCGCGCAAAGCAAGCCGCTAAGCCGGCGACCGGCAAGAGAGCTACAACGAAGCATGCCGAACGGAGAAAATAGCAGCAGCTCATCTGTTCACACCTTGTTTCTGCCATGTGCTTGAACGCCAAGACGTTCGCGCTTCTGTGAGATGAAAGACGTCCTTCTGCATATGTGGTTGCTCACACCGGTGCACTTGTTAGTGTATCCATTCAGTCCTGGGCTGCGGGGCATTCAGAAGTGGCTCTGTGGAGACGTCTGCATAGGGACAGCTGTCAGAGCACGCACACTCGATTGTTCACCAAAACATATGCAGACGCGTCCTTAGCCTGTAGATTTGGATGCACAGAGTTCCCTGTGTTCGCAAGAGACAAGGGAATCGCGTCTGTACGCACAGAAGCGATAGCGGACCGTTTCCCTCGGAGTGAACGCGAAAGAGCCGTCTATATACTCGCAGACACGAGAACGTGCCTCAATGCGGTCACAGAGGCAGCAGCTTTTGCACAGATGCTCTGGTGATTCTGGCACTTTCCAGGCACACTCCTGAAAGTCGCGCACACTGCTGTTCACTCGCTAAACGACCTCTTGGGAAACACGTCTCCGGTCGATGGACCGCTCAGATTGCTTCTCGTGTAACTGTGAACCTTGTCAGCGCAGGGAATCCGTCTCTGTTGAGCAGATGTCAATCCTGCCTCGGTTTTGCTTTGTTGCCTCTACCAAGATGATTTCCCGTTTCTCTCTTCACTGGAGCACGCAGACACAGCCAACGCACATCAAGTGTCAAGAGACACACTCTGCTGAGCTCAACGCTTGTGCAGATGCACATGTGCGACGAAGTCAACACACGTGCTTGTGGGGAGAAAGAAAGGGACTCCCAGGCGTGTGGAGCGACGGGGAGAAAGAGCGGGCGCTGAGGAACACAGTTTCAAACAGACTGTCTCCACACAAACAGGCACCTGTCTGCAGGTATCCTAGATCTTGATTCTTGAACTTGAGGAAACACGCGTCTGAGCAAAACTCCCAAACGCTTCCAGGAAAGACACAGGCTCTCCCACAAGCACACAAGTGTTTGCCCTCAGCTATAGATCAGGGACAAGCTTGTGAAGAGATGCCCTGCTGTTCTTTCGCCTTATGGCATCATGTGTTTCGTTCCTCTTGGAGATCGATTGTTAAACGTCTTTCCTAGGGCGACTGTGAAGCATTTGCCAGCGGAGGAGAAGTAGCACGGAGCAGCATTCAGTACTGCCTACGAGTGTCTTTGCTACCCTACTAGCGGAGCTCCAAGAACAGGCACACATCTTCAGGTACCTTCCAAATGTGGATTCCCCTGCAGCCCCGTAGGCGGGCGTGCAGTACGCCAACCGTCAACGGACGTTTTTCCCCTCAAGCCTGTCAGGACGTTGCTCGTCCGTCTTTCCCTCAATAGATGGGAGTAGGCGCGCTTGCGGATGTGTGCGTGTGTGTGGCCACGCGTTTGCTTAGGCATCAGTGTGTGAAAAGGTAGGTGCTTTTCTCTAGCTGCGTGTGCGTGCACGTGGTGCTGGGTGCACATCCCTGGGTGCTCGTGGAAAGGTTTCTGCATGGTTTTCGCTGAGGAATCGTGTGTGTGCACATGGACAAAGAGAAGGCGCAGCAACCAGGTTCCAGCGCCGAAGAAGGCAAAAGGCAAGGTTTCCGGCGCTATCTCCTTCTCTCCGCAGACCTAGTCGCGCAAAGCAAGCCGCTAAGCCGGCGACCGGCAAGAGAGCTACAACGAAGCATGCCGAACGGAGAAAATAGCAGCAGCTCATCTGTTCACACCTTGTTTCTGCCATGTGCTTGAACGCCAAGACGTTCGCGCTTCTGTGAGATGAAAGACGTCCTTCTGCATATGTGGTTGCTCACACCGGTGCACTTGTTAGTGTATCCATTCAGTCCTGGGCTGCGGGGCATTCAGAAGTGGCTCTGTGGAGACGTCTGCATAGGGACAGCTGTCAGAGCACGCACACTCGATTGTTCACCAAAACATATGCAGACGCGTCCTTAGCCTGTAGATTTGGATGCACAGAGTTCCCTGTGTTCGCAAGAGACAAGGGAATCGCGTCTGTACGCACAGAAGCGATAGCGGACCGTTTCCCTCGGAGTGAACGCGAAAGAGCCGTCTATATACTCGCAGACTCGGGAACGTGCCTCAATGCGGTCAGAGAGGCAGCAGCTTTTGCACAGATGCTCTGGTGATTCTGGCACTTTCCAGGCACACTCCTGAAAGTCGCGCACACTGCTGTTCACTCGCTAAACGACCTCTTGGGAAACACGTCTCCGGTCGATGGACCGCTCAGATTGCTTCTCGTGTAACTGTGAACTGTGTCAGCACAGGGAATCCGTCTCTGTTGAGCAGATGTCAATCCTGCCTCGGTTTTGCTTTGTTGCCTCTACCAAGATGATTTCCCGTTTCTCTCTTCACTGGAGCACGCAGACACAGCCAACGCACATCAAGTGTCAAGAGACACACTCTGCTGAGCTCAACGCTTGTGCAGATGCACATGTGCGACGAAGTCAACACACGTGCTTGTGGGGAGAAAGAAAGGGACTCCCAGGCGTGTGGAGCGACGGGGAGAAAGAGCGGGCGCTGAGGAACACAGTTTCAAACAGACTGTCTCCACACAAACAGGCACCTGTCTGCAGGTATCCTAGATCTTGATTCTTGAACTTGAGGAAACACGCGTCTGAGCAAAACTCCCAAACGCTTCCAGGAAAGACACAGGCTCTCCCACAAGCACACAAGTGTTTGCCCTCAGCTATAGATCAGGGACAAGCTTGTGAAGAGATGCCCTGCTATTCTTTTCGCCTTATGGCATCATGTGTTTCGTTCCTCTTGGAGATCGATTGTTAAACGTCTTTCCTAGGGCGACTGTGAAGCATTTGCCAGCGGAGGAGAAGTAGCACGGAGCAGCATTCAGTACTGCCTACGAGTGTCTTTGCTACCCTACTAGCGGAGCTCCAAGAACAGGCACACATCTTCAGGTACCTTCCAAATGTGGATTCCCCTGCAGCCCCGTAGGCGGGCGTGCAGTACGCCAACCGTCAACGGACGTTTTTCCCCTCAAGCCTGTCAGGACGTTGCTCGTCCGTCTTTCCCTCAATAGATGGGAGTAGGCGCGCTTGCGGATGTGTGCGTGTGTGTGGCCACGCGTTTGCTTAGGCATCAGTGTGTGAAAAGGTAGGTGCTTTTCTCTAGCTGCGTGTGCGTGCACGTGGTGCTGGGTGCACATCCCTGGGTGCTCGTGGAAAGGTTTCTGCATGGTTTTCGCTGAGGAATCGTGTGTGTGCACATGGACAAAGAGAAGGCGCAGCAACCAGGTTCCAGCGCCGAAGAAGGCAAAAGGCAAGGTTTCCGGCGCTATCTCCTTCTCTCCGCAGACCTAGTCGCGCAAAGCAAGCCGCTAAGCCGGCGACCGGCAAGAGAGCTACAACGAAGCATGCCGAACGGAGAAAATAGCAGCAGCTCATCTGTTCACACCTTGTTTCTGCCATGTGCTTGAACGCCAAGACGTTCGCGCTTCTGTAAGATGAAAGACATCCTTCTGCGTATGTGGTTGCTCACACCGGTGCACTTGTTAGTGTATCCATTCAGTCCTGGGCTGCGGGGCATTCAGAAGTGGCTCTGTGGAGACGTCTGCATAGGGACAGCTGTCAGAGCACGCACACTCGATTGTTCACCAAAACATATGCAGACGCGTCCTTAGCCTGTAGATTTGGATGCACAGAGTTCCCTGTGTTCGCAAGAGACAAGGGAATCGCGTCTGTACGCACAGAAGCAATAGCGGACCGTTTCCCTCGGAGTGAACGCGAAAGAGCCGTCTATATACTCGCAGACACGGGAACGTGCCTCAATGCGGTCACAGAGGCAGCAGCTTTTGCACAGATGCTCTGGTGATTCTGGCACTTTCCAGGCACACTCCTGAAAGTCGCGCACACTGCTGTTCACTCGCTAAACGACCTCTTGGGAAACACGTCTCCGGTCGATGGACCGCTCAGATTGCTTCTCGTGTAACTGTGAACTGTGTCAGCGCAGGGAATCCGTCTCTGTTGAGCAGATGTCAATCCTGCCTCGCTTTTGCTTTGTTGCCTCTACCAAGATGATTTCCCGTTTCTCTCTTCACTGGAGCACGCAGACACAGCCAACGCACATCAAGTGTCAAGAGACACACTCTGCTGAGCTCAACGCTTGTGCAGATGCACATGTGCGACGAAGTCAACACACGTGCTTGTGGGGAGAAAGAAAGGGACTCCCAGGCGTGTGGAGCGACGGGGAGAAAGAGCGGGCGCTGAGGAACACAGTTTCAAACAGACTGTCTCCACACAAACAGGCACCTGTCTGCAGGTATCCTAGATCTTGATTCTTGAACTTGAGGAAACACGCGTCTGAGCAAAACTCCCAAACGCTTCCAGGAAAGACACAGGCTCTCCCACAAGCACACAAGTGTTTGCCCTCAGCTATAGATCAGGGACAAGCTTGTGAAGAGATGCCCTGCTGTTCTTTCGCCTTATGGCATCATGTGTTTCGTTCCTCTTGGAGATCGATTGTTAAACGTCTTTCCTAGGGCGACTGTGAAGCATTTGCCAGCGGAGGAGAAGTAGCACGGAGCAGCATTCAGTACTGCCTACGAGTGTCTTTGCTACCCTACTAGCGGAGCTCCAAGAACAGGCACACATCTTCAGGTACCTTCCAAATGTGGATTCCCCTGCAGCCCCGTAGGCGGGCGTGCAGTACGCCAACCGTCAACGGACGTTTTTCCCCTCAAGCCTGTCAGGACGTTGCTCGTCCGTCTTTCCCTCAATAGATGGGAGTAGGCGCGCTTGCGGATGTGTGCGTGTGTGTGGCCACGCGTTTGCTTAGGCATCAGTGTGTGAAAAGGTAGGTGCTTTTCTCTAGCTGCGTGTGCGTGCACGTGGTGCTGGGTGCACATCCCTGGGTGCTCGTGGAAAGGTTTCTGCATGGTTTTCGCTGAGGAATCGTGTGTGTGCACATGGACAAAGAGAAGGCGCAGCAACCAGGTTCCAGCGCCGAAGAAGGCAAAAGGCAAGGTTTCCGGCGCTATCTCCTTCTCTCCGCAGACCTAGTCGCGCAAAGCAAGCCGCTAAGCCGGCGACCGGCAAGAGAGCTACAACGAAGCATGCCGAACGGAGAAAATAGCAGCAGCTCATCTGTTCACACCTTGTTTCTGCCATGTGCTTGAACGCCAAGACGTTCGCGCTTCTGTGAGATGAAAGACGTCCTTCTGCATATGTGGTTGCTCACACCGGTGCACTTGTTAGTGTATCCATTCAGTCCTGGGCTGCGGGGCATTCAGAAGTGGCTCTGTGGAGACGTCTGCATAGGGACAGCTGTCAGAGCACGCACACTCGATTGTTCACCAAAACATATGCAGACGCGTCCTTAGCCTGTAGATTTGGATGCACAGAGTTCCCTGTGTTCGCAAGAGACAAGGGAATCGCGTCTGTACGCACAGAAGCGATAGCGGACCGTTTCCCTCGGAGTGAACGCGAAAGAGCCGTCTATATACTCGCAGACTCGGGAACGTGCCTCAATGCGGTCAGAGAGGCAGCAGCTTTTGCACAGATGCTCTGGTGATTCTGGCACTTTCCAGGCACACTCCTGAAAGTCGCGCACACTGCTGTTCACTCGCTAAACGACCTCTTGGGAAACACGTCTCCGGTCGATGGACCGCTCAGATTGCTTCTCGTGTAACTGTGAACTGTGTCAGCACAGGGAATCCGTCTCTGTTGAGCAGATGTCAATCCTGCCTCGGTTTTGCTTTGTTGCCTCTACCAAGATGATTTCCCGTTTCTCTCTTCACTGGAGCACGCAGACACA
This sequence comes from Patagioenas fasciata, assembly GCF_037038585.1. Taxonomy (NCBI): domain Eukaryota; kingdom Metazoa; phylum Chordata; class Aves; order Columbiformes; family Columbidae; genus Patagioenas; species Patagioenas fasciata. Next base: position 22,329,269 of record NC_092524.1, read on the forward strand.
GCCAACGCACATCAAGTGTCAAGAGACACACTCTGCTGAGCTCAACGCTTGTGCAGATGCACATGTGCGACGAAGTCAACACACGTGCTTGTGGGGAGAAAGAAAGGGACTCCCAGGCGTGTGGAGCGACGGGGAGAAAGAGCGGGCGCTGAGGAACACAGTTTCAAACAGACTGTCTCCACACAAACAGGCACCTGTCTGCAGGTATCCTAGATCTTGATTCTTGAACTTGAGGAAACACGCGTCTGAGCAAAACTCCCAAACGCTTCCAGGAAAGACACAGGCTCTCCCACAAGCACACAAGTGTTTGCCCTCAGCTATAGATCAGGGACAAGCTTGTGAAGAGATGCCCTGCTATTCTTTTCGCCTTATGGCATCATGTGTTTCGTTCCTCTTGGAGATCGATTGTTAAACGTCTTTCCTAGGGCGACTGTGAAGCATTTGCCACCGGAGGAGAAGTAGCACGGAGCAGCATTCAGTACTGCCTACGAGTGTCTTTGCTACCCTACTAGCGGAGCTCCAAGAACAGGCACACATCTTCAGGTACCTTCCAAATGTGGATTCCCCTGCAGCCCCGTAGGCGGGCGTGCAGTACGCCAACCATCAACGGACGTTTTTCCCCTCAAAAGCCTGTCAGGACGTTGCTCGTCCGTCTTTCCCTCAATAGATGGGAGTAGGCGCGCTTGCGGATGTGTGCGTGTGTGTGGCCACGCGTTTGCTTAGGCATCAGTGTGTGAAAAGGTAGGTGCTTTTCTCTAGCTGCGTGTGCGTGCACGTGGTGCTGGGTGCACATCCCTGGGTGCTCGTGGAAAGGTTTCTGCATGGTTTTCGCTGAGGAATCGTGTGTGTGCACATGGACAAAGAGAAGGCGCAGCAACCAGGTTCCAGCGCCGAAGAAGGCAAAAGGCAAGGTTTCCGGCGCTATCTCCTTCTCTCCGCAGACCTAGTCGCGCAAAGCAAGCCGCTAAGCCGGCGACCGGCAAGAGAGCTACAACGAAGCATGCCGAACGGAGAAAATAGCAGCAGCTCATCTGTTCACACCTTGTTTCTGCCATGTGCTTGAACGCCAAGACGTTCGCGCTTCTGTGAGATGAAAGACGTCCTTCTGCATATGTGGTTGCTCACACCGGTGCACTTGTTAGTGTATCCATTCAGTCCTGGGCTGCGGGGCATTCAGAAGTGGCTCTGTGGAGACGTCTGCATAGGGACAGCTGTCAGAGCACGCACACTCGATTGTTCACCAAAACATATGCAGACGCGTCCTTAGCCTGTAGATTTGGATGCACAGAGTTCCCTGTGTTCGCAAGAGACAAGGGAATCGCGTCTGTACGCACAGAAGCGATAGCGGACCGTTTCCCTCGGAGTGAACGCGAAAGAGCCGTCTATATACTCGCAGACACGAGAACGTGCCTCAATGCGGTCACAGAGGCAGCAGCTTTTGCACAGATGCTCTGGTGATTCTGGCACTTTCCAGGCACACTCCTGAAAGTCGCGCACACTGCTGTTCACTCGCTAAACGACCTCTTGGGAAACACGTCTCCGGTCGATGGACCGCTCAGATTGCTTCTCGTGTAACTGTGAACCTTGTCAGCGCAGGGAATCCGTCTCTGTTGAGCAGATGTCAATCCTGCCTCGGTTTTGCTTTGTTGCCTCTACCAAGATGATTTCCCGTTTCTCTCTTCACTGGAGCACGCAGACACAGCCAACGCACATCAAGTGTCAAGAGACACACTCTGCTGAGCTCAACGCTTGTGCAGATGCACATGTGCGACGAAGTCAACACACGTGCTTGTGGGGAGAAAGAAAGGGACTCCCAGGCGTGTGGAGCGACGGGGAGAAAGAGCGGGCGCTGAGGAACACAGTTTCAAACAGACTGTCTCCACACAAACAGGCACCTGTCTGCAGGTATCCTAGATCTTGATTCTTGAACTTGAGGAAACACGCGTCTGAGCAAAACTCCCAAACGCTTCCAGGAAAGACACAGGCTCTCCCACAAGCACACAAGTGTTTGCCCTCAGCTATAGATCAGGGACAAGCTTGTGAAGAGATGCCCTGCTGTTCTTTCGCCTTATGGCATCATGTGTTTCGTTCCTCTTGGAGATCGATTGTTAAACGTCTTTCCTAGGGCGACTGTGAAGCATTTGCCACCGGAGGAGAAGTAGCACGGAGCAGCATTCAGTACTGCCTACGAGTGTCTTTGCTACCCTACTAGCGGAGCTCCAAGAACAGGCACACATCTTCAGGTACCTTCCAAATGTGGATTCCCCTGCAGCCCCGTAGGCGGGCGTGCAGTACGCCAACCGTCAACGGACGTTTTTCCCCTCAAGCCTGTCAGGACGTTGCTCGTCCGTCTTTCCCTCAATAGATGGGAGTAGGCGCGCTTGCGGATGTGTGCGTGTGTGTGGCCACGCGTTTGCTTAGGCATCAGTGTGTGAAAAGGTAGGTGCTTTTCTCTAGCTGCGTGTGCGTGCACGTGGTGCTGGGTGCACATCCCTGGGTGCTCGTGGAAAGGTTTCTGCATGGTTTTCGCTGAGGAATCGTGTGTGTGCACATGGACAAAGAGAAGGCGCAGCAACCAGGTTCCAGCGCCGAAGAAGGCAAAAGGCAAGGTTTCCGGCGCTATCTCCTTCTCTCCGCAGACCTAGTCGCGCAAAGCAAGCCGCTAAGCCGGCGACCGGCAAGAGAGCTACAACGAAGCATGCCGAACGGAGAAAATAGCAGCAGCTCATCTGTTCACACCTTGTTTCTGCCATGTGCTTGAACGCCAAGACGTTCGCGCTTCTGTGAGATGAAAGACGTCCTTCTGCGTATGTGGTTGCTCACACCGGTGCACTTGTTAGTGTATCCATTCAGTCCTGGGCTGCGGGGCATTCAGAAGTGGCTCTGTGGAGACGTCTGCATAGGGACAGCTGTCAGAGCACGCACACTCGATTGTTCACCAAAACATATGCAGACGCGTCCTTAGCCTGTAGATTTGGATGCACAGAGTTCCCTGTGTTCGCAAGAGACAAGGGAATCGCGTCTGTACGCACAGAAGCAATAGCGGACCGTTTCCCTCGGAGTGAACGCGAACGAGCCGTCTATATACTCGCAGACACGGGAACGTGCCTCAATGCGGTCACAGAGGCAGCAGCTTTTGCACAGATGCTCTGGTGATTCTGGCACTTTCCAGGCACACTCCTGAAAGTCGCGCACACTGCTGTTCACTCGCTAAACGACCTCTTGGGAAACGCGTCTCCAGTCGATGGACCGCTCAGATTGCTTCTCGTGTAACTGTGAACTGTGTCAGCGCAGGGAATCCGTCTCTGTTGAGCAGATGTCAATCCTGCCTCGGTTTTGCTTTGTTGCCTCTACCAAGATGATTTCCCGTTTCTCTCTTCACTGGAGCACGCAGACACAGCCAACGCACATCAAGTGTCAAGAGACACACTCTGCTGAGCTCAACGCTTGTGCAGATGCACATGTGCGACGAAGTCAACACACGTGCTTGTGGGGAGAAAGAAAGGGACTCCCAGGCGTGTGGAGCGACGGGGAGAAAGAGCGGGCGCTGAGGAACACAGTTTCAAACAGACTGTCTCCACACAAACAGGCACCTGTCTGCAGGTATCCTAGATCTTGATTCTTGAACTTGAGGAAACACGCGTCTGAGCAAAACTCCCAAACGCTTCCAGGAAAGACACAGGCTCTCCCACAAGCACACAAGTGTTTGCCCTCAGCTATAGATCAGGGACAAGCTTGTGAAGAGATGCCCTGCTGTTCTTTCGCCTTATGGCATCATGTGTTTCGTTCCTCTTGGAGATCGATTGTTAAACGTCTTTCCTAGGGCGACTGTGAAGCATTTGCCAGCGGAGGAGAAGTAGCACGGAGCAGCATTCAGTACTGCCTACGAGTGTCTTTGCTACCCTACTAGCGGAGCTCCAAGAACAGGCACACATCTTCAGGTACCTTCCAAATGTGGATTCCCCTGCAGCCCCGTAGGCGGGCGTGCAGTACGCCAACCGTCAACGGACGTTTTTCCCCTCAAAAGCCTGTCAGGACGTTGCTCGTCCGTCTTTCCCTCAATAGATGGGAGTAGGCGCGCTTGCGGATGTGTGCGTGTGTGTGGCCACGCGTTTGCTTAGGCATCAGTGTGTGAAAAGGTAGGTGCTTTTCTCTAGCTGCGTGTGCGTGCACGTGGTGCTGGGTGCACATCCCTGGGTGATCGTGGAAAGGTTTCTGCATGGTTTTCGCTGAGGAATCGTGTGTGTGCACATGGACAAAGAGAAGGCGCAGCAACCAGGTTCCACCGCCGAAGAAGGCAAAAGGCAAGGTTTCCGGCGCTATCTCCTTCTCTCCGCAGACCTAGTCGCGCAAAGCAAGCCGCTAAGCCGGCGACCGGCAAGAGAGCTACAACGAAGCATGCCGAACGGAGAAAATAGCAGCAGCTCATCTGTTCACACCTTGTTTCTGCCATGTGCTTGAACGCCAAGACGTTCGCGCTTCTGTGAGATGAAAGACGTCCTTCTGCATATGTGGTTGCTCACACCGGTGCACTTGTTAGTGTATCCATTCAGTCCTGGGCTGCGGGGCATTCAGAAGTGGCTCTGTGGAGACGTCTGCATAGGGACAGCTGTCAGAGCACGCACACTCGATTGTTCACCAAAACATATGCAGACGCGTCCTTAGCCTGTAGATTTGGATGCACAGAGTTCCCTGTGTTCGCAAGAGACAAGGGAATCGCGTCTGTACGCACAGAAGCGATAGCGGACCGTTTCCCTCGGAGTGAACGCGAAAGAGCCGTCTATATACTCGCAGACACGAGAACGTGCCTCAATGCGGTCAGAGAGGCAGCAGCTTTTGCACAGATGCTCTGGTGATTCTGGCACTTTCCAGGCACACTCCTGAAAGTCGCGCACACTGCTGTTCACTCGCTAAACGACCTCTTGGGAAACACGTCTCCGGTCGATGGACCGCTCAGATTGCTTCTCGTGTAACTGTGAACTGTGTCAGCGCAGGGAATCCGTCTCTGTTGAGCAGATGTCAATCCTGCCTCGCTTTTGCTTTGTTGCCTCTACCAAGATGATTTCCCGTTTCTCTCTTCACTGGAGCACGCAGACACAGCCAACGCACATCAAGTGTCAAGAGACACACTCTGCTGAGCTCAACGCTTGTGCAGATGCACATGTGCGACGAAGTCAACACACGTGCTTGTGGGGAGAAAGAAAGGGACTCCCAGGCGTGTGGAGCGACGGGGAGAAAGAGCGGGCGCTGAGGAACACAGTTTCAAACAGACTGTCTCCACACAAACAGGCACCTGTCTGCAGGTATCCTAGATCTTGATTCTTGAACTTGAGGAAACACGCGTCTGAGCAAAACTCCCAAACGCTTCCAGGAAAGACACAGGCTCTCCCACAAGCACACAAGTGTTTGCCCTCAGCTATAGATCAGGGACAAGCTTGTGAAGAGATGCCCTGCTGTTCTTTCGCCTTATGGCATCATGTGTTTCGTTCCTCTTGGAGATCGATTGTTAAACGTCTTTCCTAGGGCGACTGTGAAGCATTTGCCAGCGGAGGAGAAGTAGCACGGAGCAGCATTCAGTACTGCCTACGAGTGTCTTTGCTACCCTACTAGCGGAGCTCCAAGAACAGGCACACATCTTCAGGTACCTTCCAAATGTGGATTCCCCTGCAGCCCCGTAGGCGGGCGTGCAGTACGCCAACCGTCAACGGACGTTTTTCCCCTCAAGCCTGTCAGGACGTTGCTCGTCCGTCTTTCCCTCAATAGATGGGAGTAGGCGCGCTTGCGGATGTGTGCGTGTGTGTGGCCACGCGTTTGCTTAGGCATCAGTGTGTGAAAAGGTAGGTGCTTTTCTCTAGCTGCGTGTGCGTGCACGTGGTGCTGGGGGCACATCCCTGGGTGCTCGTGGAAAGGTTTCTGCATGGTTTTCGCTGAGGAATCGTGTGTGTGCACATGGACAAAGAGAAGGCGCAGCAACCAGGTTCCAGCGCCGAAGAAGGCAAAAGGCAAGGTTTCCGGCGCTATCTCCTTCTCTCCGCAGACCTAGTCGCGCAAAGCAAGCCGCTAAGCCGGCGACCGGCAAGAGAGCTACAACGAAGCATGCCGAACGGAGAAAATAGCAGCAGCTCATCTGTTCACACCTTGTTTCTGCCATGTGCTTGAACGCCAAGACGTTCGCGCTTCTGTGAGATGAAAGACGTCCTTCTGCATATGTGGTTGCTCACACCGGTGCACTTGTTAGTGTATCCATTCAGTCCTGGGCTGCGGGGCATTCAGAAGTGGCTCTGTGGAGACGTCTGCATAGAGGCAGCTGTCAGAACACGCACACTCGATTGTTCACCAAAACATATGCAGACGCGTCCTTAGCCGGTAGATTTGGATGCACAGAGTTCCCTGTGTTCGCAAGAGACAAGGGAATCGCGTCTGTACGCACAGAAGCGATAGCGGACCGTTTCCCTCGGAGTGAACGCGAAAGAGCCGTCTATATACTCGCAGACACGGGAACGTGCCTCAGTGCGGTCAGAGAGGCAGCAGCTTTTGCACAGATGCTCTGGTGATTCTGGCACTTTCCAGGCACACTCCTGAAAGTCGCGCACACTGCTGTTCACTCACTAAACGACCTCTTGGGAAACGCGTCTCCAGTCGATGGACCGCTCAGATTGCTTCTCGTGTAACTGTGAACTGTGTCAGCGCAGGGAATCCGTCTCTGTTGAGCAGATGTCAATCCTGCCTCGCTTTTGCTTTGTTGCCTCTACCAAGATGATTTCCCGTTTCTCTCTTCACTGGAGCACGCAGACACAGCCAACGCACATCAAGTGTCAAGAGACACACTCTGCTGAGCTCAACGCTTGTGCAGATGCACATGTGCGACGAAGTCAACACACGTGCTTGTGGGGAGAAAGAAAGGGACTCCCAGGCGTGTGGAGCGACGGGGAGAAAGAGCGGGCGCTGAGGAACACAGTTTCAAACAGACTGTCTCCACACAAACAGGCACCTGTCTGCAGGTATCCTAGATCTTGATTCTTGAACTTGAGGAAACACGCGTCTGAGCAAAACTCCCAAACGCTTCCAGGAAAGACACAGGCTCTCCCACAAGCACACAAGTGTTTGCCCTCAGCTATAGATCAGGGACAAGCTTGTGAAGAGATGCCCTGCTGTTCTTTCGCCTTATGGCATCATGTGTTTCGTTCCTCTTGGAGATCGATTGTTAAACGTCTTTCCTCGGGCGACTGTGAAGCATTTGCCACCGGAGGAGAAGTAGCACGGAGCAGCATTCAGTACTGCCTACGAGTGTCTTTGCTACCCTACTAGCGGAGCTCCAAGAACAGGCACACATCTTCAGGTACCTTCCAAATGTGGATTCCCCTGCAGCCCCGTAGGCGGGCGTGCAGTACGCCAACCGTCAACGGACGTTTTTCCCCTCAAGCCTGTCAGGACGTTTCTCGTCCGTCTTTCCCTCAATAGATGGGAGTAGGCGCGCTTGCGGATGTGTGCGTGTGTGTGGCCACGCGTTTGCTTAGGCATCAGTGTGTGAAAAGGTAGGTGCTTTTCTCTAGCTGCGTGTGCGTGCACGTGGTGCTGGGTGCACATCCCTGGGTGCTCGTGGAAAGGTTTCTGCATGGTTTTCGCTGAGGAATCGTGTGTGTGCACATGGACAAAGAGATGGCGCTGCAACCAGGTTCCAGCGCCGAAGAAGGCAAAAGGCAAGGTTTCCGGCGCTATCTCCTTCTCTCCGCAGACCTAGTCGCGCAAAGCAAGCCGCTAAGCCGGCGACCGGCAAGAGAGCTACAACGAAGCATGCCGAACGGAGAAAATAGCAGCAGCTCATCTGTTCACACCTTGTTTCTGCCATGTGCTTGAACGCCAAGACGTTCGCACTTCTGTGAGATGAAAGATGTCCTTCTGCGTATGTGGTTGCTCACACCGGTGCACTTGTTAGTGTATCCATTCAGTCCTGGGCTGCGGGGCATTCAGAAGTGGCTCTGTGGAGACGTCTGCATAGGGACAGCTGTCAGAGCACGCACACTCGATTGTTCACCAAAACATATGCAGACGCGTCCTTAGCCTGTAGATTTGGATGCACAGAGTTCCCTGTGTTCGCAAGAGACAAGGGAATCGCGTCTGTACGCACAGAAGCGATAGCGGACCGTTTCCCTCGGAGTGAACGCGAAAGAGCCGTCTATATACTCGCAGACACGGGAACGTGCCTCAATGCGGTCACAGAGGCAGCAGCTTTTGCACAGATGCTCTGGTGATTCTGGCACTTTCCAGGCACACTCCTGAAAGTCGCGCACACTGCTGTTCACTCGCTAAACGACCTCTTGGGAAACACGTCTCCGGTCGATGGACCGCTCAGATTGCTTCTCGTGTAACTGTGAACTGTGTCAGCGCAGGGAATCCGTCTCTGTTGAGCAGATGTCAATCCTGCCTCGGTTTTGCTTTGTTGCCTCTACCAAGATGATTTCCCGTTTCTCTCTTCACTGGAGCACGCAGACACAGCCAACGCACATCAAGTGTCAAGAGACACACTCTGCTGAGCTCAACGCTTGTGCAGATGCACATGTGCGACGAAGTCAACACACGTGCTTGTGGGGAGAAAGAAAGGGACTCCCAGGCGTGTGGAGCGACGGGGAGAAAGAGCGGGCGCTGAGGAACACAGTTTCAAACAGACTGTCTCCACACAAACAGGCACCTGTCTGCAGGTATCCTAGATCTTGATTCTTGAACTTGAGGAAACACGCGTCTGAGCAAAACTCCCAAACGCTTCCAGGAAAGACACAGGCTCTCCCACAAGCACACAAGTGTTTGCCCTCAGCTATAGATCAGGGACAAGCTTGTGAAGAGATGCCCTGCTGTTCTTTCGCCTTATGGCATCATGTGTTTCGTTCCTCTTGGAGATCGATTGTTAAACGTCTTTCCTCGGGCGACTGTGAAGCATTTGCCACCGGAGGAGAAGTAGCACGGAGCAGCATTCAGTACTGCCTACGAGTGTCTTTGCTACCCTACTAGCGGAGCTCCAAGAACAGGCACACATCTTCAGGTACCTTCCAAATGTGGATTCCCCTGCAGCCCCGTAGGCGGGCGTGCAGTACGCCAACCGTCAACGGACGTTTTTCCCCTCAAGCCTGTCAGGACGTTTCTCGTCCGTCTTTCCCTCAATAGATGGGAGTAGGCGCGCTTGCGGATGTGTGCGTGTGTGTGGCCACGCGTTTGCTTAGGCATCAGTGTGTGAAAAGGTAGGTGCTTTTCTCTAGCTGCGTGTGCGTGCACGTGGTGCTGGGTGCACATCCCTGGGTGCTCGTGGAAAGGTTTCTGCATGGTTTTCGCTGAGGAATCGTGTGTGTGCACATGGACAAAGAGATGGCGCTGCAACCAGGTTCCAGCGCCGAAGAAGGCAAAAGGCAAGGTTTCCGGCGCTATCTCCTTCTCTCCGCAGACCTAGTCGCGCAAAGCAAGCCGCTAAGCCGGCGACCGGCAAGAGAGCTACAACGAAGCATGCCGAACGGAGAAAATAGCAGCAGCTCATCTGTTCACACCTTGTTTCTGCCATGTGCTTGAACGCCAAGACGTTCGCACTTCTGTGAGATGAAAGACGTCCTTCTGCGTATGTGGTTGCTCACACCGGTGCACTTGTTAGTGTATCCATTCAGTCCTGGGCTGCGGGGCATTCAGAAGTGGCTCTGTGGAGACGTCTGCATAGGGACAGCTGTCAGAGCACGCACACTCGATTGTTCACCAAAACATATGCAGACGCGTCCTTAGCCTGTAGATTTGGATGCACAGAGTTCCCTGTGTTCGCAAGAGACAAGGGAATCGCGTCTGTACGCACAGAAGCAAGAGCGGACCGTTTCCCTCGGAGTGAACGCGAAAGAGCCATCTATATACTCGCAGACACGGGAACGTGCCTCAATGCGGTCACAGAGGCAGCAGCTTTTGCACAGATGCTCTGGTGATTCTGGCACTTTCCAGGCACACTCCTGAAAGTCGCGCACACTGCTGTTCACTCGCTAAACGACCTCTTGGGAAACACGTCTCCGGTCGATGGACCGCTCAGATTGCTTCTCGTGTAACTGTGAACTGTGTCAGCGCAGGGAATCCGTCTCTGTTGAGCAGATGTCAATCCTGCCTCGGTTTTGCTTTGTTGCCTCTACCAAGATGATTTCCCGTTTCTCTCTTCACTGGAGCACGCAGACACAGCCAACGCACATCAAGTGTCAAGAGACACACTCTGCTGAGCTCAACGCTTGTGCAGATGCACATGTGCGACGAAGTCAACACACGTGCTTGTGGAGAGAAAGAAAGGGACTCCCAGGCGTGTGGAGCGACGGGGAGAAAGAGCGGGCGCTGAGGAACACAGTTTCAAACAGACTGTCTCCACACAAACAGGCACCTGTCTGCAGGTATCCTAGATCTTGATTCTTGAACTTGAGGAAACACGCGTCTGAGCAAAACTCCCAAACGCTTCCAGGAAAGACACAGGCTCTCCCACAAGCACACAAGTGTTTGCCCTCAGCTATAGATCAGGGACAAGCTTGTGAAGAGATGCCCTGCTGTTCTTTCGCCTTATGGCATCATGTGTTTCGTTCCTCTTGGAGATCGATTGTTAAACATCTTTCCTCGGGCGACTGTGAAGCATTTGCCACCGGAGGAGAAGTAGCACGGAGCAGCATTCAGTACTGCCTACGAGTGTCTTTGCTACCCTACTAGCGGAGCTCCAAGAACAGGCACACATCTTCAGGTACCTTCCAAATGTGGATTCCCCTGCAGCCCCGTAGACGGGCGTGCAGTACGCCAACCGTCAACGGACGTTTTTCCCCTCAAGCCTGTCAGGACGTTTCTCGTCCGTCTTTCCCGCAATAGATGGGAGTAGGCGCGCTTGCGGATGTGTGCGTGTGTGTGGCCACGCGTTTGCTTAGGCATCAGTGTGTGAAAAGGTAGGTGCTTTTCTCTAGCTGCGTGTGCGTGCACGTGGTGCTGGGTGCACATCCCTGGGTGCTCGTGGAAAGGTTTCTGCATGGTTTTCGCTGAGGAATCGTGTGTGTGCACATGGACAAAGAGAAGGCGCAGCAACCAGGTTCCAGCGCCGAAGAAGGCAAAAGGCAAGGTTTCCGGCGCTATCTCCTTCTCTCCGCAGACCTAGTCGCGCAAAGCAAGCCGCTAAGCCGGCGACCGGCAAGAGAGCTACAACGAAGCATGCCGAACGGAGAAAATAGCAGCAGCTCATCTGTTCACACCTTGTTTCTGCCATGTGCTTGAACGCCAAGACGTTCGTGCTTCTGTGAGATGAAAGACGTCCTTCTGCATATGTGGTTGCTCACACCAGTGCACTTGTTAGTGTATCCATTCAGTCCTGGGCTGCGGGGCATTCAGAAGTGGCTCTGTGGAGACGTCTGCATAGGGACAGCTGTCAGAGCACGCACACTCGATTGTTCACCAAAACATATGCAGACGCGTCCTTAGCCTGTAGATTTGGATGCACAGAGTTCCCTGTGTTCGCAAGAGACAAGGGAATCGCGTCTGTACACACAGAAGCAAGAGCGGACCGTTTCCCTCGGAGTGAACGCGAAAGAGCCGTCTATATACTCGCAGACACGGGAACGTGCCTCAATGCGGTCAGAGAGGCAGCAGCTTTTGCACAGATGCTCTGGTGATTCTGGCACTTTCCAGGCACACTCCTGAAAGTCGCGCACACTGCTGTTCACTCGCTAAACGACCTCTTGGGAAACACGTCTCCGGTCGATGGACCGCTCAGATTGCTTCTCGTGTAACTGTGAACTGTGTCAGCGCAGGGAATCCGTCTCTGTTGAGCAGATGTCAATCCTGCCTCGGTTTTGCTTTGTTGCCTCTACCAAGATGATTTCCCGTTTCTCTCTTCACTGGAGCAGGCAGACACAGCCAACGCACATCAAGTGTCAAGAGACACACTCTGCTGAGCTCAACGCTTGTGCAGATGCACATGTGCGACGAAGTCAACACACGTGCTTGTGGAGAGAAAGAAAGGGACTCCCAGGCGTGTGGAGCGACGGGGAGAAAGAGCGGGCGCTGAGGAACACAGTTTCAAACAGACTGTCTCCACACAAACAGGCACCTGTCTGCAGGTATCCTAGATCTTGATTCTTGAACTTGAGGAAACACGCGTCTGAGCAAAACTCCCAAACGCTTCCAGGAAAGACACAAGCTCTCCCACAAGCACACAAGTGTTTGCCCTCAGCTATAGATCAGGGACAAGCTTGTGAAGAGATGCCCTGCTGTTCTTTCGCCTTATGGCATCATGTGTTTCGTTCCTCTGGAGATCGATTGTTAAACGTCTTTCCTCGGGCGACTGTGAAGCATTTGCCACCGGAGGAGAAGTAGCACGGAGCAGCATTCAGTACTGCCTACGAGTGTCTTTGCTACCCTACTAGCGGAGCTCCAAGAACAGGCACACATCTTCAGGTACCTTCCAAATGTGGATTCCCCTGCAGCCCCGTAGGCGGGCGTGCAGTACGCCAACCGTCAACGGACGTTTTTCCCCTCAAGCCTGTCAGGACGTTTCTCGTCCGTCTTTCCCTCAATAGATGGGAGTAGGCGCGCTTGCGGATGTGTGCGTGTGTGTGGCCACGCGTTTGCTTAGGCATCAGTGTGTGAAAAGGTAGGTGCTTTTCTCTAGCTGCGTGTGCGTGCACGTGGTGCTGGGTGCACATCCCTGGGTGCTCGTGGAAAGGTTTCTGCATGGTTTTCGCTGAGGAATCGTGTGTGTGCACATGGACAAAGAGAAGGCGCAGCAACCAGGTTCCAGCGCCGAAGAAGGCAAAAGGCAAGGTTTCCGGCGCTATCTCCTTCTCTCCGCAGACCTAGTCGCGCAAAGCAAGCCGCTAAGCCGGCGACCGGCAAGAGAGCTACAACGAAGCATGCCGAACGGAGAAAATAGCAGCAGCTCATCTGTTCACACCTTGTTTCTGCCATGTGCTTGAACGCCAAGACGTTCGCGCTTCTGTGAGATGAAAGACGTCCTTCTGCATATGTGGTTGCTCACACCGGTGCACTTGTTAGTGTATCCATTCAGTCCTGGGCTGCGGGGCATTCAGAAGTGGCTCTGTGGAGACGTCTGCATAGGGACAGCTGTCAGAGCACGCACACTCGATTGTTCACCAAAACATATGCAGACGCGTCCTTAGCCTGTAGATTTGGATGCACAGAGTTCCCTGTGTTCGCAAGAGACAAGGGAATCGCGTCTGTACGCACAGAAGCAAGAGCGGACCGTTTCCCTCGGAGTGAACGCGAAAGAGCCGTCTATATACTCGCAGACACGGGAACGTGCCTCAATGCGGTCAGAGAGGCAGCAGCTTTTGCACAGATGCTCTGGTGATTCTGGCACTTTCCAGGCACACTCCTGAAAGTCGCGCACACTGCTGTTCACTCGCTAAACGACCTCTTGGGAAACACGTCTCCGGTCGATGGACCGCTCAGATTGCTTCTCGTGTAACTGTGAACTGTGTCAGCGCAGGGAATCCGTCTCTGTTGAGCAGATGTCAATCCTGCCTCGGTTTTGCTTTGTTGCCTCTACCAAGATGATTTCCCGTTTCTCTCTTCACTGGAGCACGCAGACACAGCCAACGCACATCAAGTGTCAAGAGACACACTCTGCTGAGCTCAACGCTTGTGCAGATGCACATGTGCGACGAAGTCAACACACGTGCTTGTGGGGAGAAAGAAAGGGACTCCCAGGCGTGTGGAGCGACGGGGAGAAAGAGCGAGCGCTGAGGAACACAGTTTCAAACAGACTGTCTCCACACAAACATGCACCTGTCTGCAGGTATCCTAGATCTTGATTCTTGAACTTGAGGAAACACGCGTCTGAGCAAAACTCCCAAACGCTTCCAGGAAAGACACAGGCTCTCCCACAAGCACACAAGTGTTTGCCCTCAGCTATAGATCAGGGACAAGCTTGTGAAGAGATGCCGTGCTGTTCTTTCGCCTTATGGCATCATGTGTTTCGTTCCTCTTGGAGATCGATTGTTAAACGTCTTTCCTAGGGCGACTGTGAAGCATTTGCCACCGGAGGAGAAGTAGCACGGAGCAGCATTCAGTACTGCCTACGAGTGTCTTTGCTACCCTACTAGCGGAGCTCCAAGAACAGGCACACATCTTCAGGTACCTTCCAAATGTGGATTCCCCTGCAGCCCCGTAGGCGGGCGTGCAGTACGCCAACCGTCAACGGACGTTTTTCCCCTCAAGCCTGTCAGGACGTTTCTCGTCCGTCTTTCCCTCAATAGATGGGAGTAGGCGCGCTTGCGGATGTGTGCGTGTGTGTGGCCACGCGTTTGCTTAGGCATCAGTGTGTGAAAAGGTAGGTGCTTTTCTCTAGCTGCGTGTGCGTGCACGTGGTGCTGGGTGCACATCCCTGGGTGCTCGTGGAAAGGTTTCTGCATGGTTTTCGCTGAGGAATCGTGTGTGTGCACATGGACAAAGAGAAGGCGCAGCAACCAGGTTCCAGCGCCGAAGAAGGCAAAAGGCAAGGTTTCCGGCGCTATCTCCTTCTCTCCGCAGACCTAGTCGCGCAAAGCAAGCCGCTAAGCCGGCGACCGGCAAGAGAGCTACAACGAAGCATGCCGAACGGAGAAAATAGCAGCAGCTCATCTGTTCACACCTTGTTTCTGCCATGTGCTTGAACGCCAAGACGTTCGCGCTTCTGTGAGATGAAAGACGTCCTTCTGCATATGTGGTTGCTCACACCGGTGCACTTGTTAGTGTATCCATTCAGTCCTGGGCTGCGGGGCATTCAGAAGTGGCTCTGTGGAGACGTCTGCATAGGGACAGCTGTCAGAGCACGCACACTCGATTGTTCACCAAAACATATGCAGACGCGTCCTTAGCCTGTAGATTTGGATGCACAGAGTTCCCTGTGTTCGCAAGAGACAAGGGAATCGCGTCTGTACGCACAGAAGCAAGAGCGGACCGTTTCCCTCGGAGTGAACGCGAAAGAGCCGTCTATATACTCGCAGACACGGGAACGTGCCTCAATGCGGTCAGAGAGGCAGCAGCTTTTGCACAGATGCTCTGGTGATTCTGGCACTTTCCAGGCACACTCCTGAAAGTCGCGCACACTGCTGTTCACTCGCTAAACGACCTCTTGGGAAACACGTCTCCGGTCGATGGACCGCTCAGATTGCTTCTCGTGTAACTGTGAACTGTGTCAGCGCAGGGAATCCGTCTCTGTTGAGCAGATGTCAATCCTGCCTCGGTTTTGCTTTGTTGCCTCTACCAAGATGATTTCCCGTTTCTCTCTTCACTGGAGCACGCAGACACAGCCAACGCACATCAAGTGTCAAGAGACACACTCTGCTGAGCTCAACGCTTGTGCAGATGCACATGTGCGACGAAGTCAACACACGTGCTTGTGGAGAGAAAGAAAGGGACTCCCAGGCGTGTGGAGCGACGGGGAGAAAGAGCGGGCGCTGAGGAACACAGTTTCAAACAGACTGTCTCCACACAAACAGGCACCTGTCTGCAGGTATCCTAGATCTTGATTCTTGAACTTGAGGAAACACGCGTCTGAGCAAAACTCCCAAACGCTTCCAGGAAAGACACAAGCTCTCCCACAAGCACACAAGTGTTTGCCCTCAGCTATAGATCAGGGACAAGCTTGTGAAGAGATGCCGTGCTGTTCTTTCGCCTTATGGCATCATGTGTTTCGTTCCTCTTGGAGATCGATTGTTAAACGTCTTTCCTCGGGCGACTGTGAAGCATTTGCCACCGGAGGAGAAGTAGCACGGAGCAGCATTCAGTACTGCCTACGAGTGTCTTTGCTACCCTACTAGCGGAGCTCCAAGAACAGGCACACATCTTCAGGTACCTTCCAAATGTGGATTCCCCTGCAGCCCCGTAGGCGGGCGTGCAGTACGCCAACCGTCAACGGACGTTTTTCCCCTCAAGCCTGTCAGGACGTTTCTCGTCCGTCTTTCCCTCAATAGATGGGAGTAGGCGCGCTTGCGGATGTGTGCGTGTGTGTGGCCACGCGTTTGCTTAGGCATCAGTGTGTGAAAAGGTAGGTGCTTTTCTCTAGCTGCGTGTGCGTGCACGTGGTGCTGGGTGCACATCCCTGGGTGCTCGTGGAAAGGTTTCTGCATGGTTTTCGCTGAGGAATCGTGTGTGTGCACATGGACAAAGAGAAGGCGCAGCAACCAGGTTCCAGCGCCGAAGAAGGCAAAAGGCAAGGTTTCCGGCGCTATCTCCTTCTCTCCGCAGACCTAGTCGCGCAAAGCAAGCCGCTAAGCCGGCGACCGGCAAGAGAGCTACAACGAAGCATGCCGAACGGAGAAAATAGCAGCAGCTCATCTGTTCACACCTTGTTTCTGCCATGTGCTTGAACGCCAAGACGTTCGCGCTTCTGTGAGATGAAAGACGTCCTTCTGCATATGTGGTTGCTCACACCGGTGCACTTGTTAGTGTATCCATTCAGTCCTGGGCTGCGGGGCATTCAGAAGTGGCTCTGTGGAGACGTCTGCATAGGGACAGCTGTCAGAGCACGCACACTCGATTGTTCACCAAAACATATGCAGACGCGTCCTTAGCCTGTAGATTTGGATGCACAGAGTTCCCTGTGTTCGCAAGAGACAAGGGAATCGCGTCTGTACGCACAGAAGCAAGAGCGGACCGTTTCCCTCGGAGTGAACGCGAAAGAGCCGTCTATATACTCGCAGACACGGGAACGTGCCTCAATGCGGTCAGAGAGGCAGCAGCTTTTGCACAGATGCTCTGGTGATTCTGGCACTTTCCAGGCACACTCCTGAAAGTCGCACACACTGCTGTTCACTCGCTAAACGACCTCTTGGGAAACACGTCTCCGGTCGATGGACCGCTCAGATTGCTTCTCGTGTAACTGTGAACTGTGTCAGCGCAGGGAATCCGTCTCTGTTGAGCAGATGTCAATCCTGCCTCGCTTTTGCTTTGTTGCCTCTACCAAGATGATTTCCCGTTTCTCTCTTCACTGGAGCACGCAGACACAGCCAACGCACATCAAGTGTCAAGAGACACACTCTGCTGAGCTCAACGCTTGTGCAGATGCACATGTGCGACGAAGTCAACACACGTGCTTGTGGAGAGAAAGAAAGGGACTCCCAGGCGTGTGGAGCGACGGGGAGAAAGAGCGGGCGCTGAGGAACACAGTTTCAAACAGACTGTCTCCACACAAACAGGCACCTGTCTGCAGGTATCCTAGATCTTGATTCTTGAACTTGAGGAAACACGCGTCTGAGCAAAACTCCCAAACGCTTCCAGGAAAGACACAAGCTCTCCCACAAGCACACAAGTGTTTGCCCTCAGCTATAGATCAGGGACAAGCTTGTGAAGAGATGCCCTGCTGTTCTTTCGCCTTATGGCATCATGTGTTTCGTTCCTCTTGGAGATCGATTGTTAAACGTCTTTCCTAGGGCGACTGTGAAGCATTTGCCACCGGAGGAGAAGTAGCACGGAGCAGCATTCAGTACTGCCTACGAGTGTCTTTGCTACCCTACTAGCGGAGCTCCAAGAACAGGCACACATCTTCAGGTACCTTCCAAATGTGGATTCCCCTGCAGCCCCGTAGGCGGGCGTGCAGTACGCCAACCGTCAACGGACGTTTTTCCCCTCAAGCCTGTCAGGACGTTTCTCGTCCGTCTTTCCCTCAATAGATGGGAGTAGGCGCGCTTGCGGATGTGTGCGTGTGTGTGGCCACGCGTTTGCTTAGGCATCAGTGTGTGAAAAGGTAGGTGCTTTTCTCTAGCTGCGTGTGCGTGCACGTGGTGCTGGGTGCACATCCCTGGGTGCTCGTGGAAAGGTTTCTGCATGGTTTTCGCTGAGGAATCGTGTGTGTGCACATGGACAAAGAGAAGGCGCAGCAACCAGGTTCCAGCGCCGAAGAAGGCAAAAGGCAAGGTTTCCGGCGCTATCTCCTTCTCTCCGCAGACCTAGTCGCGCAAAGCAAGCCGCTAAGCCGGCGACCGGCAAGAGAGCTACAACGAAGCATGCCGAACGGAGAAAATAGCAGCAGCTCATCTGTTCACACCTTGTTTCTGCCATGTGCTTGAACGCCAAGACGTTCGCGCTTCTGTGAGATGAAAGACGTCCTTCTGCATATGTGGTTGCTCACACCGGTGCACTTGTTAGTGTATCCATTCAGTCCTGGGCTGCGGGGCATTCAGAAGTGGCTCTGTGGAGACGTCTGCATAGGGACAGCTGTCAGAGCACGCACACTCGATTGTTCACCAAAACATATGCAGACGCGTCCTTAGCCTGTAGATTTGGATGCACAGAGTTCCCTGTGTTCGCAAGAGACAAGGGAATCGCGTCTGTACGCACAGAAGCAAGAGCGGACCGTTTCCCTCGGAGTGAACGCGAAAGAGCCGTCTATATACTCGCAGACACGGGAACGTGCCTCAATGCGGTCACAGAGGCAGCAGCTTTTGCACAGATGCTCTGGTGATTCTGGCACTTTCCAGGCACACTCCTGAAAGTCGCGCACACTGCTGTTCACTCGCTAAACGACCTCTTGGGAAACACGTCTCCGGTCGATGGACCGCTCAGATTGCTTCTCGTGTAACTGTGAACTGTGTCAGCGCAGGGAATCCGTCTCTGTTGAGCAGATGTCAATCCTGCCTCGGTTTTGCTTTGTTGCCTCTACCAAGATGATTTCCCGTTTCTCTCTTCACTGGAGCACGCAGACACAGCCAACGCACATCAAGTGTCAAGAGACACACTCTGCTGAGCTCAACGCTTGTGCAGATGCACATGTGCGACGAAGTCAACACACGTGCTTGTGGGGAGAAAGAAAGGGACTCCCAGGCGTGTGGAGCGACGGGGAGAAAGAGCGAGCGCTGAGGAACACAGTTTCAAACAGACTGTCTCCACACAAACATGCACCTGTCTGCAGGTATCCTAGATCTTGATTCTTGAACTTGAGGAAACACGCGTCTGAGCAAAACTCCCAAACGCTTCCAGGAAAGACACAGGCTCTCCCACAAGCACACAAGTGTTTGCCCTCAGCTATAGATCAGGGACAAGCTTGTGAAGAGATGCCGTGCTGTTCTTTCGCCTTATGGCATCATGTGTTTCGTTCCTCTTGGAGATCGATTGTTAAACGTCTTTCCTAGGGCGACTGTGAAGCATTTGCCACCGGAGGAGAAGTAGCACGGAGCAGCATTCAGTACTGCCTACGAGTGTCTTTGCTACCCTACTAGCGGAGCTCCAAGAACAGGCACACATCTTCAGGTACCTTCCAAATGTGGATTCCCCTGCAGCCCCGTAGGCGGGCGTGCAGTACGCCAACCGTCAACGGACGTTTTTCCCCTCAAGCCTGTCAGGACGTTTCTCGTCCGTCTTTCCCTCAATAGATGGGAGTAGGCGCGCTTGCGGATGTGTGCGTGTGTGTGGCCACGCGTTTGCTTAGGCATCAGTGTGTGAAAAGGTAGGTGCTTTTCTCTAGCTGCGTGTGCGTGCACGTGGTGCTGGGTGCACATCCCTGGGTGCTCGTGGAAAGGTTTCTGCATGGTTTTCGCTGAGGAATCGTGTGTGTGCACATGGACAAAGAGAAGGCGCAGCAACCAGGTTCCAGCGCCGAAGAAGGCAAAAGGCAAGGTTTCCGGCGCTATCTCCTTCTCTCCGCAGACCTAGTCGCGCAAAGCAAGCCGCTAAGCCGGCGACCGGCAAGAGAGCTACAACGAAGCATGCCGAACGGAGAAAATAGCAGCAGCTCATCTGTTCACACCTTGTTTCTGCCATGTGCTTGAACGCCAAGACGTTCGCGCTTCTGTGAGATGAAAGACGTCCTTCTGCATATGTGGTTGCTCACACCGGTGCACTTGTTAGTGTATCCATTCAGTCCTGGGCTGCGGGGCATTCAGAAGTGGCTCTGTGGAGACGTCTGCATAGGGACAGCTGTCAGAGCACGCACACTCGATTGTTCACCAAAACATATGCAGACGCGTCCTTAGCCTGTAGATTTGGATGCACAGAGTTCCCTGTGTTCGCAAGAGACAAGGGAATCGCGTCTGTACGCACAGAAGCAAGAGCGGACCGTTTCCCTCGGAGTGAACGCGAAAGAGCCGTCTATATACTCGCAGACACGGGAACGTGCCTCAATGCGGTCAGAGAGGCAGCAGCTTTTGCACAGATGCTCTGGTGATTCTGGCACTTTCCAGGCACACTCCTGAAAGTCGCGCACACTGCTGTTCACTCGCTAAACGACCTCTTGGGAAACACGTCTCCGGTCGATGGACCGCTCAGATTGCTTCTCGTGTAACTGTGAACTGTGTCAGCGCAGGGAATCCGTCTCTGTTGAGCAGATGTCAATCCTGCCTCGGTTTTGCTTTGTTGCCTCTACCAAGATGATTTCCCGTTTCTCTCTTCACTGGAGCACGCAGACACAGCCAACGCACATCAAGTGTCAAGAGACACACTCTGCTGAGCTCAACGCTTGTGCAGATGCACATGTGCGACGAAGTCAACACACGTGCTTGTGGAGAGAAAGAAAGGGACTCCCAGGCGTGTGGAGCGACGGGGAGAAAGAGCGGGCGCTGAGGAACACAGTTTCAAACAGACTGTCTCCACACAAACAGGCACCTGTCTGCAGGTATCCTAGATCTTGATTCTTGAACTTGAGGAAACACGCGTCTGAGCAAAACTCCCAAACGCTTCCAGGAAAGACACAAGCTCTCCCACAAGCACACAAGTGTTTGCCCTCAGCTATAGATCAGGGACAAGCTTGTGAAGAGATGCCGTGCTGTTCTTTCGCCTTATGGCATCATGTGTTTCGTTCCTCTTGGAGATCGATTGTTAAACGTCTTTCCTCGGGCGACTGTGAAGCATTTGCCACCGGAGGAGAAGTAGCACGGAGCAGCATTCAGTACTGCCTACGAGTGTCTTTGCTACCCTACTAGCGGAGCTCCAAGAACAGGCACACATCTTCAGGTACCTTCCAAATGTGGATTCCCCTGCAGCCCCGTAGGCGGGCGTGCAGTACGCCAACCGTCAACGGACGTTTTTCCCCTCAAGCCTGTCAGGACGTTTCTCGTCCGTCTTTCCCTCAATAGATGGGAGTAGGCGCGCTTGCGGATGTGTGCGTGTGTGTGGCCACGCGTTTGCTTAGGCATCAGTGTGTGAAAAGGTAGGTGCTTTTCTCTAGCTGCGTGTGCGTGCACGTGGTGCTGGGTGCACATCCCTGGGTGCTCGTGGAAAGGTTTCTGCATGGTTTTCGCTGAGGAATCGTGTGTGTGCACATGGACAAAGAGAAGGCGCAGCAACCAGGTTCCAGCGCCGAAGAAGGCAAAAGGCAAGGTTTCCGGCGCTATCTCCTTCTCTCCGCAGACCTAGTCGCGCAAAGCAAGCCGCTAAGCCGGCGACCGGCAAGAGAGCTACAACGAAGCATGCCGAACGGAGAAAATAGCAGCAGCTCATCTGTTCACACCTTGTTTCTGCCATGTGCTTGAACGCCAAGACGTTCGCGCTTCTGTGAGATGAAAGACGTCCTTCTGCATATGTGGTTGCTCACACCGGTGCACTTGTTAGTGTATCCATTCAGTCCTGGGCTGCGGGGCATTCAGAAGTGGCTCTGTGGAGACGTCTGCATAGGGACAGCTGTCAGAGCACGCACACTCGATTGTTCACCAAAACATATGCAGACGCGTCCTTAGCCTGTAGATTTGGATGCACAGAGTTCCCTGTGTTCGCAAGAGACAAGGGAATCGCGTCTGTACGCACAGAAGCAAGAGCGGACCGTTTCCCTCGGAGTGAACGCGAAAGAGCCGTCTATATACTCGCAGACACGGGAACGTGCCTCAATGCGGTCAGAGAGGCAGCAGCTTTTGCACAGATGCTCTGGTGATTCTGGCACTTTCCAGGCACACTCCTGAAAGTCGCACACACTGCTGTTCACTCGCTAAACGACCTCTTGGGAAACACGTCTCCGGTCGATGGACCGCTCAGATTGCTTCTCGTGTAACTGTGAACTGTGTCAGCGCAGGGAATCCGTCTCTGTTGAGCAGATGTCAATCCTGCCTCGCTTTTGCTTTGTTGCCTCTACCAAGATGATTTCCCGTTTCTCTCTTCACTGGAGCACGCAGACACAGCCAACGCACATCAAGTGTCAAGAGACACACTCTGCTGAGCTCAACGCTTGTGCAGATGCACATGTGCGACGAAGTCAACACACGTGCTTGTGGAGAGAAAGAAAGGGACTCCCAGGCGTGTGGAGCGACGGGGAGAAAGAGCGGGCGCTGAGGAACACAGTTTCAAACAGACTGTCTCCACACAAACAGGCACCTGTCTGCAGGTATCCTAGATCTTGATTCTTGAACTTGAGGAAACACGCGTCTGAGCAAAACTCCCAAACGCTTCCAGGAAAGACACAAGCTCTCCCACAAGCACACAAGTGTTTGCCCTCAGCTATAGATCAGGGACAAGCTTGTGAAGAGATGCCCTGCTGTTCTTTCGCCTTATGGCATCATGTGTTTCGTTCCTCTTGGAGATCGATTGTTAAACATCTTTCCTCGGGCGACTGTGAAGCATTTGCCACCGGAGGAGAAGTAGCACGGAGCAGCATTCAGTACTGCCTACGAGTGTCTTTGCTACCCTACTAGCGGAGCTCCAAGAACAGGCACACATCTTCAGGTACCTTCCAAATGTGGATTCCCCTGCAGCCCCGTAGGCGGGCGTGCAGTACGCCAACCGTCAACGGACGTTTTTCCCCTCAAGCCTGTCAGGACGTTTCTCGTCCGTCTTTCCCTCAATAGATGGGAGTAGGCGCGCTTGCGGATGTGTGCGTGTGTGTGGCCACGCGTTTGCTTAGGCATCAGTGTGTGAAAAGGTAGGTGCTTTTCTCTAGCTGCGTGTGCGTGCACGTGGTGCTGGGTGCACATCCCTGGGTGCTCGTGGAAAGGTTTCTGCATGGTTTTCGCTGAGGAATCGTGTGTGTGCACATGGACAAAGAGAAGGCGCAGCAACCAGGTTCCAGCGCCGAAGAAGGCAAAAGGCAAGGTTTCCGGCGCTATCTCCTTCTCTCCGCAGACCTAGTCGCGCAAAGCAAGCCGCTAAGCCGGCGACCGGCAAGAGAGCTACAACGAAGCATGCCGAACGGAGAAAATAGCAGCAGCTCATCTGTTCACACCTTGTTTCTGCCATGTGCTTGAACGCCAAGACGTTCGCGCTTCTGTGAGATGAAAGACGTCCTTCTGCATATGTGGTTGCTCACACCGGTGCACTTGTTAGTGTATCCATTCAGTCCTGGGCTGCGGGGCATTCAGAAGTGGCTCTGTGGAGACGTCTGCATAGGGACAGCTGTCAGAGCACGCACACTCGATTGTTCACCAAAACATATGCAGACGCGTCCTTAGCCTGTAGATTTGGATGCACAGAGTTCCCTGTGTTCGCAAGAGACAAGGGAATCGCGTCTGTACGCACAGAAGCAAGAGCGGACCGTTTCCCTCGGAGTGAACGCGAAAGAGCCGTCTATATACTCGCAGACACGGGAACGTGCCTCAATGCGGTCAGAGAGGCAGCAGCTTTTGCACAGATGCTCTGGTGATTCTGGCACTTTCCAGGCACACTCCTGAAAGTCGCGCACACTGCTGTTCACTCGCTAAACGACCTCTTGGGAAACACGTCTCCGGTTGATGGACCGCTCAGATTGCTTCTCGTGTAACTGTGAACTGTGTCAGCGCAGGGAATCCGTCTCTGTTGAGCAGATGTCAATCCTGCCTCGCTTTTGCTTTGTTGCCTCTACCAAGATGATTTCCCGTTTCTCTCTTCACTGGAGCACGCAGACACAGCCAACGCACATCAAGTGTCAAGAGACACACTCTGCTGAGCTCAACGCTTGTGCAGATGCACATGTGCGACGAAGTCAACACACGTGCTTGTGGGGAGAAAGAAAGGGACTCCCAGGCGTGTGGAGCGACGGGGAGAAAGAGCGGGCGCTGAGGAACACAGTTTCAAACAGACTGTCTCCACACAAACAGGCACCTGTCTGCAGGTATCCTAGATCTTGATTCTTGAACTTGAGGAAACACGCGTCTGAGCAAAACTCCCAAACGCTTCCAGGAAAGACACAGGCTCTCCCACAAGCACACAAGTGTTTGCCCTCAGCTATAGATCAGGGACAAGCTTGTGAAGAGATGCCCTGCTATTCTTTCGCCTTATGGCATCATGTGTTTCGTTCCTCTTGGAGATCGATTGTTAAACGTCTTTCCTCGGGCGACTGTGAAGCATTTGCCACCGGAGGAGAAGTAGCACGGAGCAGCATTCAGTACTGCCTACGAGTGTCTTTGCTACCCTACTAGCGGAGCTCCAAGAACAGGCACACATCTTCAGGTACCTTCCAAATGTGGATTCCCCTGCAGCCCCGTAGGCGGGCGTGCAGTACGCCAACCGTCAACGGACGTTTTTCCCCTCAAGCCTGTCAGGACGTTTCTCGTCCGTCTTTCCCTCAATAGATGGGAGTAGGCGCGCTTGCGGATGTGTGCGTGTGTGTGGCCACGCGTTTGCTTAGGCATCAGTGTGTGAAAAGGTAGGTGCTTTTCTCTAGCTGCGTGTGCGTGCACGTGGTGCTGGGTGCACATCCCTGGGTGCTCGTGGAAAGGTTTCTGCATGGTTTTCGCTGAGGAATCGTGTGTGTGCACATGGACAAAGAGAAGGCGCAGCAACCAGGTTCCAGCGCCGAAGAAGGCAAAAGGCAAGGTTTCCGGCGCTATCTCCTTCTCTCCGCAGACCTAGTCGCGCAAAGCAAGCCGCTAAGCCGGCGACCGGCAAGAGAGCTACAACGAAGCATGCCGAACGGAGAAAATAGCAGCAGCTCATCTGTTCACACCTTGTTTCTGCCATGTGCTTGAACGCCAAGACGTTCGCGCTTCTGTGAGATGAAAGACGTCCTTCTGCATATGTGGTTGCTCACACCGGTGCACTTGTTAGTGTATCCATTCAGTCCTGGGCTGCGGGGCATTCAGAAGTGGCTCTGTGGAGACGTCTGCATAGGGACAGCTGTCAGAGCACGCACACTCGATTGTTCACCAAAACATATGCAGACGCGTCCTTAGCCTGTAGATTTGGATGCACAGAGTTCCCTGTGTTCGCAAGAGACAAGGGAATTGCGTCTGTACGCACAGAAGCAAGAGCGGACCGTTTCCCTCGGAGTGAACGCGAAAGAGCCGTCTATATACTCGCAGACACGGGAACGTGCCTCAATGCGGTCACAGAGGCAGCAGCTTTTGCACAGATGCTCTGGTGATTCTGGCACTTTCCAGGCACACTCCTGAAAGTCGCGCACACTGCTGTTCACTCGCTAAACGACCTCTTGGGAAACACGTCTCCGGTCGATGGACCGCTCAGATTGCTTCTCGTGTAACTGTGAACTGTGTCAGCGCAGGGAATCCGTCTCTGTTGAGCAGATGTCAATCCTGCCTCGCTTTTGCTTTGTTGCCTCTACCAAGATGATTTCCCGTTTCTCTCTTCACTGGAGCACGCAGACACAGCCAACGCACATCAAGTGTCAAGAGACACACTCTGCTGAGCTCAACGCTTGTGCAGATGCACATGTGCGACGAAGTCAACACACGTGCTTGTGGGGAGAAAGAAAGGGACTCCCAGGCGTGTGGAGCGACGGGGAGAAAGAGCGGGCGCTGAGGAACACAGTTTCAAACAGACTGTCTCCACACAAACAGGCACCTGTCTGCAGGTATCCTAGATCTTGATTCTTGAACTTGAGGAAACACGCGTCTGAGCAAAACTCCCAAACGCTTCCAGGAAAGACACAGGCTCTCCCACAAGCACACAAGTGTTTGCCCTCAGCTATAGATCAGGGACAAGCTTGTGAAGAGATGCCCTGCTGTTCTTTCGCCTTATGGCATCATGTGTTTCGTTCCTCTTGGAGATCGATTGTTAAACGTCTTTCCTAGGGCGACTGTGAAGCATTTGCCAGCGGAGGAGAAGTAGCACGGAGCAGCATTCAGTACTGCCTACGAGTGTCTTTGCTACCCTACTAGCGGAGCTCCAAGAACAGGCACACATCTTCAGGTACCTTCCAAATGTGGATTCCCCTGCAGCCCCGTAGGCGGGCGTGCAGTACGCCAACCGTCAACGGACGTTTTTCCCCTCAAGCCTGTCAGGACGTTTCTCGTCCGTCTTTCCCGCAATAGATGGGAGTAGGCGCGCTTGCGGATGTGTGCGTGTGTGTGGCCACGCGTTTGCTTAGGCATCAGTGTGTGAAAAGGTAGGTGCTTTTCTCTAGCTGCGTGTGCGTGCACGTGGTGCTGGGTGCACATCCCTGGGTGCTCGTGGAAAGGTTTCTGCATGGTTTTCGCTGAGGAATCGTGTGTGTGCACATGGACAAAGAGAAGGCGCAGCAACCAGGTTCCAGCGCCGAAGAAGGCAAAAGGCAAGGTTTCCGGCGCTATCTCCTTCTCTCCGCAGACCTAGTCGCGCAAAGCAAGCCGCTAAGCCGGCGACCGGCAAGAGAGCTACAACGAAGCATGCCGAACGGAGAAAATAGCAGCAGCGCATCTGTTCACACCTTGTTTCTGCCATGTGCTTGAACGCCAAGACGTTCGTGCTTCTGTGAGATGAAAGACGTCCTTCTGCATATGTGGTTGCTCACACCAGTGCACTTGTTAGTGTATCCATTCAGTCCTGGGCTGCGGGGCATTCAGAAGTGGCTCTGTGGAGACGTCTGCATAGGGACAGCTGTCAGAGCACGCACACTCGATTGTTCACCAAAACATATGCAGACGCGTCCTTAGCCTGTAGATTTGGATGCACAGAGTTCCCTGTGTTCGCAAGAGACAAGGGAATCGCGTCTGTACACACAGAAGCAAGAGCGGACCGTTTCCCTCGGAGTGAACGCGAAAGAGCCGTCTATATACTCGCAGACACGGGAACGTGCCTCAATGCGGTCAGAGAGGCAGCAGCTTTTGCACAGATGCTCTGGTGATTCTGGCACTTTCCAGGCACACTCCTGAAAGTCGCGCACACTGCTGTTCACTCGCTAAACGACCTCTTGGGAAACACGTCTCCGGTCGATGGACCGCTCAGATTGCTTCTCGTGTAACTGTGAACTGTGTCAGCGCAGGGAATCCGTCTCTGTTGAGCAGATGTCAATCCTGCCTCGGTTTTGCTTTGTTGCCTCTACCAAGATGATTTCCCGTTTCTCTCTTCACTGGAGCACGCAGACACAGCCAACGCACATCAAGTGTCAAGAGACACACTCTGCTGAGCTCAACGCTTGTGCAGATGCACATGTGCGACGAAGTCAACACACGTGCTTGTGGAGAGAAAGAAAGGGACTCCCAGGCGTGTGGAGCGACGGGGAGAAAGAGCGGGCGCTGAGGAACACAGTTTCAAACAGACTGTCTCCACACAAACAGGCACCTGTCTGCAGGTATCCTAGATCTTGATTCTTGAACTTGAGGAAACACGCGTCTGAGCAAAACTCCCAAACGCTTCCAGGAAAGACACAAGCTCTCCCACAAGCACACAAGTGTTTGCCCTCAGCTATAGATCAGGGACAAGCTTGTGAAGAGATGCCGTGCTGTTCTTTCGCCTTATGGCATCATGTGTTTCGTTCCTCTTGGAGATCGATTGTTAAACGTCTTTCCTCGGGCGACTGTGAAGCATTTGCCAGCGGAGGAGAAGTAGCACGGAGCAGCATTCAGTACTGCCTACGAGTGTCTTTGCTACCCTACTAGCGGAGCTCCAAGAACAGGCACACATCTTCAGGTACCTTCCAAATGTGGATTCCCCTGCAGCCCCGTAGGCGGGCGTGCAGTACGCCAACCGTCAACGGACGTTTTTCCCCTCAAGCCTGTCAGGACGTTTCTCGTCCGTCTTTCCCTCAATAGATGGGAGTAGGCGCGCTTGCGGATGTGTGCGTGTGTGTGGCCACGCGTTTGCTTAGGCATCAGTGTGTGAAAAGGTAGGTGCTTTTCTCTAGCTGCGTGTGCGTGCACGTGGTGCTGGGTGCACATCCCTGGGTGCTCGTGGAAAGGTTTCTGCATGGTTTTCGCTGAGGAATCGTGTGTGTGCACATGGACAAAGAGAAGGCGCAGCAACCAGGTTCCAGCGCCGAAGAAGGCAAAAGGCAAGGTTTCCGGCGCTATCTCCTTCTCTCCGCAGACCTAGTCGCGCAAAGCAAGCCGCTAAGCCGGCGACCGGCAAGAGAGCTACAACGAAGCATGCCGAACGGAGAAAATAGCAGCAGCTCATCTGTTCACACCTTGTTTCTGCCATGTGCTTGAACGCCAAGACGTTCGTGCTTCTGTGAGATGAAAGACGTCCTTCTGCATATGTGGTTGCTCACACCGGTGCACTTGTTAGTGTATCCATTCAGTCCTGGGCTGCGGGGCATTCAGAAGTGGCTCTGTGGAGACGTCTGCATAGGGACAGCTGTCAGAGCACGCACACTCGATTGTTCACCAAAACATATGCAGACACGTCCTTAGCCTGTAGATTTGGATGCACAGAGTTCCCTGTGTTCGCAAGAGACAAGGGAATCGCGTCTGTACGCACAGAAGCAAGAGCGGACCGTTTCCCTCGGAGTGAACGCGAAAGAGCCGTCTATATACTCGCAGACACGGGAACGTGCCTCAATGCGGTCACAGAGGCAGCAGCTTTTGCACAGATGCTCTGGTGATTCTGGCACTTTCCAGGCACACTCCTGAAAGTCGCGCACACTGCTGTTCACTCGCTAAACGACCTCTTGGGAAACACGTCTCCGGTCGATGGACCGCTCAGATTGCTTCTCGTGTAACTGTGAACTGTGTCAGCGCAGGGAATCCGTCTCTGTTGAGCAGATGTCAATCCTGCCTCGGTTTTGCTTTGTTGCCTCTACCAAGATGATTTCCCGTTTCTCTCTTCACTGGAGCACGCAGACACAGCCAACGCACATCAAGTGTCAAGAGACACACTCTGCTGAGCTCAACGCTTGTGCAGATGCACATGTGCGACGAAGTCAACACACGTGCTTGTGGAGAGAAAGAAAGGGACTCCCAGGCGTGTGGAGCGACGGGGAGAAAGAGCGGGCGCTGAGGAACACAGTTTCAAACAGACTGTCTCCACACAAACAGGCACCTGTCTGCAGGTATCCTAGATCTTGATTCTTGAACTTGAGGAAACACGCGTCTGAGCAAAACTCCCAAACGCTTCCAGGAAAGACACAAGCTCTCCCACAAGCACACAAGTGTTTGCCCTCAGCTATAGATCAGGGACAAGCTTGTGAAGAGATGCCGTGCTGTTCTTTCGCCTTATGGCATCATGTGTTTCGTTCCTCTTGGAGATCGATTGTTAAACGTCTTTCCTCGGGCGACTGTGAAGCATTTGCCACCGGAGGAGAAGTAGCACGGAGCAGCATTCAGTACTGCCTACGAGTGTCTTTGCTACCCTACTAGCGGAGCTCCAAGAACAGGCACACATCTTCAGGTACCTTCCAAATGTGGATTCCCCTGCAGCCCCGTAGGCGGGCGTGCAGTACGCCAACCGTCAACGGACGTTTTTCCCCTCAAGCCTGTCAGGACGTTTCTCGTCCGTCTTTCCCTCAATAGATGGGAGTAGGCGCGCTTGCGGATGTGTGCGTGTGTGTGGCCACGCGTTTGCTTAGGCATCAGTGTGTGAAAAGGTAGGTGCTTTTCTCTAGCTGCGTGTGCGTGCACGTGGTGCTGGGTGCACATCCCTGGGTGCTCGTGGAAAGGTTTCTGCATGGTTTTCGCTGAGGAATCGTGTGTGTGCACATGGACAAAGAGAAGGCGCAGCAACCAGGTTCCAGCGCCGAAGAAGGCAAAAGGTAAGGTTTCCGGCGCTATCTCCTTCTCTCCGCAGACCTAGTCGCGCAAAGCAAGCCGCTAAGCCGGCGACCGGCAAGAGAGCTACAAGGAAGCATGCCGAACGGAGAAAATAGCAGCAGCTCATCTGTTCACACCTTGTTTCTGCCATGTGCTTGAACGCCAAGACGTTCGCGCTTCTGTGAGATGAAAGACGTCCTTCTGCATATGTGGTTGCTCACACCGGTGCACTTGTTAGTGTATCCATTCAGTCCTGGGCTGCGGGGCATTCAGAAGTGGCTCTGTGGAGACGTCTGCATAGGGACAGCTGTCAGAGCACGCACACTCGATTGTTCACCAAAACATATGCAGACGCGTCCTTAGCCTGTAGATTTGGACGCACAGAGCGCCCCCTAGGAGAGGGGGAGTCTGTCAGCCCCGGGCCTGTCACTGTTGCTGTCCCCCTGTCACCAGCGAGGCCTCTGAAAAGTTCCAAAAACATCCCCAGACTTGGGTCCAGCATGGCCACAAGTCTCCAAGAGACAAGTCGGGAAGAAGGATATAGAATAGAGGGAGAAAGCGAAGGGAGCAGACCAAAGGGAGGGAAGAGGAAAACTAGTGCCAGGCTGCAGGACTGAAATGGAGGAATTGAAAGACAAGAACTTTTGCTTTTCAAATGATGTCATCAGGTGGGTGTTTTTGTGTAATACACTGAAAACCAGAGCAGACATGCTGAAATATTCCCATGATATGCATGGTCTCTGCACCAAACCACCATGACTCAGCCTAAGTAGATCTGCCACTTATTGTTCTGTACTGACAGCAGATTGTAGAAGTACAGCATGAAAAACATCCTTCTGGAGAGATCGTTGCGTTTTAGGCTTAGTCTAAGTGTCTCAAGTAGCCGGGGTTTTTGTTTGGGCCTAATCCATAAGGTCTGATGGCTTTCTTCCTCGTCTCAAGATGAATGTGGTAGAAAATATAAAGCAAGGAAACGTCCTTTGGCCTAGTCTTGCCTTGCCTTGCCTTATTTCCTTCTCATCCTGTTCTCTCTCCCAGCCTCTCTCACTAACCCCTCGTCTGGCTGCATGTCTCTGCTTTCCTATCTCCTTTTCTCAATCTCTCCTGCTTCCTGGTTCTTGTCTTTCAATTCCTCCATTTCAGTCCTGCAGGCCCGCACTAGTTTTCCTCTTCCATCCCTTTGGTCTGCTCCCTTCGCTTTCTCCCTCTGTTCCATATCCTTCTTCCCAACTTGTCTCTTGGAGACTTTTGGCCACGCTGGACCCTGGTCTGGGCATGTTTTTGAAACTTTTCAGAGGCCTGGCTGGTGACAGGGGGGACAGCAACAGTGACAGGCCCGGGGCTGACAGGCTCCCCCTCCCCTACATGGCGCTTGACTGCCACACCCAGCTGACATAGAACCTGTGTCAGAAAGCCCGCTACCGTGGTGAGGATGCGGGCACTCTGCAGGTAAAGGGGACATGGCAGGACTTGGTGTCAGCTCAGCAATTTCTCAGTTCCCCAAAGAAGCTGAATTCTGCAAACTGCTGCTTTTGCTCTTGAAATGATGTCATCAGGTGGGTGTTTTTGTGTAATACACTGAAAACCAGAGCAGACATTCTGAAATATTCCCATGATATGCATGGTCTCTGCACCAAACCACCATGACTCAGCCTGAGTATATCTGCCGCTTATTCTTTTGTACTGTCAGCAGATTGTGGAAGTACAGGATAAAAACCATCCTTATAGAGAGATCTTTGCATTTTAAGCTTAGTCTAAGTGTCTCAAGTAGCCGGGGTTTTTGTTTGTACCTAATCCATAAGGTCTGATGGCTTTCCTCCTCGTCTCAAGATGAATGTGGTAGAAAATATAAATCAAGGAAACGTCCTTTGGCCTTGCCTTGACTTGCCTTGCCTTATTTCCTTCTAATCCTGTTCTCTGTTCCAGCCTCTCTCACTAACCCCTCCTCTGGCTGCATGTCTCTTGTTTCCTCTCTCCTTTTCTCAAACTCTCCTGCTTCCTGACTCTTGTCTTTCAATTCCTCCATTTCAGTCCTGCAGCCCGGCACTAGTTTTTTCTCTTCCCTTTCTTTGTCTTGCTCCCTTCGCTTTCTCCCTCTGTTCCATATCCTTCTTCCCAACTTGTCTCTTGGAGACTTTTGGCCACTTTGGACCCAAGTCTGGGGATGTTTTTGAAACTTTTCAGAGGCCTCGCTGCTGACAGGGGGGACAGCAGGCAGTGACAGGCCCAAGGCTGACAGGCTCCCCCTCCCCTACGGGGCACTCGACTGCCACACCCAGCTGACATAGAACCTTTGTCACAATGCCCGCTACCGTGGTGAGGATGCGGGCACTCTGCGGGTGACAGGGACCCAGCAGGACTTGGTGTCAGCTCAGCAATTTCTCAGTTCCCCAAAGAAGCTGAATTCTGCAAATTGCTGCTTTTGCTCTTGAAATGATGTCATCAGGTGGGTGTCTTGGTGTAATAAACTGAAAAGCAGAGCAGAAATGCTGAAATATTCCCATGATATGCATGGTCTCTGCACCAAACCACCATGACTTAGCCTAAGTAGATCTACCACTTATTCTTTTTTGCTGCCTGCAGATTGTGGATGTAGAGTATAAAAACCGTCCTTCTGGAGAGATCTTTGCATTTTAGGCTTAGTCTAAGTGTCTCAAGTAGTCACGGTTTTGTTTGGCCCTAATCCATAAGGTCTGATGGCTTTACTCCCCATCTCCAGATGAATGTGGTAGAAAATATAAATCAGGGAAAGGTCCTTTGGCGTAGCCTTGCCTTGCCTTGCCTTATTTCCTTCTCATTCTGTTCTCTGTCCCAGCCTCTCTCACTAAGCCCTCGTCTGGCTGCATGTCTCTTCTTTCCTCTCTCCTTTTCTCAAACTCTCCTGCTTCCTGGTTCTTGTCTTTCAATTCCTCCATTTCAGTCCTGCAGCCCCGCACTAGTTTTTCCTCTTCCCTCCCTTTGTCTTGCTCCCTTCGCTTTCTCCCTCTGTTCCATATCCTTCTTCCCAACTTGTCTCTTGGAGACTTTTGGCCACGCTGGACCCAAGTCTGGGGATGTTTTTGAAACTTTTCAGAGGCCTCGCTGGTGACAGGGGGGACAGCAACAGTGACAGGCCCGGGGCTGACAGACTGCCCCTCCCCTAGGGGGCGCTCGGCTGCCACACCCAGCTGACATAGAACCTTTGTCACAATGCTCGCTACCGTGGTGAGGATGCGGGCACTCTGCGGGTGACAGGGACTTAACAGGACTTGGTGTCAGCTCAGCAATTTCTCAGTTCCCCAAAGAAGCTGAATTCTGCAAACTGCTGTTTTTGCTCTTGAAATGATGTCATCAGGTGGGTGTTTTAGCGTAATAAACTGAAAACCAGAACAGAAATGCTGAAATATTCCCATGATATGCATGGTCTCTGCACCAAACCACCATGACTCAGCCTGAGTAGATCTGCCGCTTATTCTTTTGTACTGTCAGCAGATTGTGGAAGTACAGGATAAAAACCATCCTTATGGAGAGATCTTTGCATTTTAGGCTTAGTCTAAGTGTCTCAAGTAGCCAGGGTTTTTGTTTGGGCCTAATCCATCAGGTCTGATGGCTTTCCTCCTCGTCTCCAGATGAATGTGGTAGAAAATATAAATCAGGGAAAGGTCCTTTGGCGTAGCCTTGCCTTGTCTTGCCTTATTTCCTTCTAATCCTGTTCTCTGTTCCAGCCTCTCTCACTAACCCCTCCTCTGGCTGCATGTCTCTTCTTTCCTCTCTCCTTTTCTCAAACTCTCCTGCTTCCTGGCTCTTGTCTTTCAATTCCTCCATTTCAGTCCTGCAGCCCCGCACTAGTTTTTCCTCTTCCCTCCCTTTGTCTTGCTCCCTTCGCTTTCTCCCTCTGTTCCATATCCTTCTTCCCAACTTGTCTCTTGGAGACTTTTGGCCACCTTGGACCCAAGTCTGGGGATGTTTTTGAAACTTTTCAGAGGCCTCGCTGCTGACAGGAGGGACAGCAGGCAGTGACAGGCCCTGGGCTGACAGGCTCCCCCTCCCCTACGGGGCACTCGACTGCCACACCCAGCTGACATAGAACCTTTGTCAGAATGCCCGCTACCGTGGTGAGGATGCGGGCACCCTGCGGGTGATAGGGACACAGCAGGACTTGGTGTCAGCTCAGCAATTTCTCAGTTCCCCAAAGAAGCTGAATTCTGCAAATTGCTGCTTTTGCTCTTGAAATGATGTCATCAGGTGGGTGTCTTGGCGTAATAAACTGAAAACCAGAGCAGAAATGCTGAAATATTCCCATGATATGCATGGTCTCTGCACCAAACCACCATGACTCAGCCTAAGTAGATCTACCGCTTATTCTTTTTTGCTGCCTGCAAATTGTGGATGTAGAGTATAAAAACCGTCCTTCTGGAGAGATCTTTGCATTTTAGGCTTAGTCTAAGTGTCTCAAGTAGTCAGGGTTTTGCTTGGCCCTAATCCATAAGGTCTGATGGCTTTCCTCCCTATCTCCAGATGAATGTGGTAGAAAATATAAATCAAGGAAACGTCCTTTGGCCTTGCCTTGCCTTGCCTTATTTCCTTCTCATCCTGTTCTCTGTCCCAGCCTCTCTCACCAACCCCTCGTCTGGCTGCATGTCTCTGCATTCCTCTCTCCTTTTCTCAAACTCTCCTGCTTCCTGGTTCTTGTCTTTCAATTCCTCCATTTCAGTCCTGCAGCCCCGCACTAGTTTTTCCTCTTCCCTCCCTTTGTCTTGCTCCCTTCGCTTTCTCCCTCTGTTCCATATCCTTCTTCCCAGCTTGTCTCTTGGAGACTTTTGGCCACTTTGGACCCAAGTCTGAGGATGTTTTTGAAAATTTGCAGACGCCTCATTGGTGACAGCAGAGGCAGCAAGCAGTGACAGGCCCGGGGCTGACAGGCTCCCCCTCCCCTAGGGGGGCTCGACTGCCACACCCAGCTGACATAGAACCTTTGTCACAATGCCCGCTACTGTGGTGAGGATGCGGCACTCTGCGGGTGACAGGGACCCAGCAGGACTTGGTGTCAGCTCAGCAATTTCTCAGTTCCCCAAAGAAGCTGAATTCTGCAAATTGCTGCTTTTGCTCTTGAAATGATGTCATCAGGTGGGTGTCTTGGTGTAATAAACTGAAAACCAGAGCAGACATGCTGAAATATTCCCATGATATGCATGATCTCTGTACCAAAGCACCATGACTCAGCCTGAGTAGATCTGCCGCTTATTCTTCTGTACTGCCAGCAGATTGTAGAAGTACAGTATGAAAAACATCCTTCTGGAGAGATCTTTGCGTTTTAGGCTTAGTCTAAGTGTCTCAAGCAGCCGGGGTTTTTGTTTGGGCCTAATCCATAAGGTCTGATGGCTTTCTTCCTCGTTTCAAGTTGAATGTGGTAGAAAATATAAAGCAAGGAAACGTCCTTTGGCCTAGTCTTTCCTTGCCTTGCCTTATTTCCTTCTAATCCTGTTCTCTGTCCCAGCCTCTCTCACTAACCCCTCCTCTGGCTGCATGTCTCTTCTTTCCTCTCTTCTTTTCTCAAACTCCCCTGCTTCCTGACTCTTGTCTTTCAATTCCTCCATTTCAGTCCTGCAGCCCGGCACTAGTTTTCCTCTTCCCTCCCTTTGGTCTGCTCCCTTCGCTTTCTCCCTCTGTTCCATATCCTTCTTCCCGACTTGTCTCTTGGAGACTTTTGGCCACGCTGGATCCAAGTCTGGGGATGTTTTTGGAACTTTTCAGAGGCCTCGCTGGTGACAGGGGGGACAGCAACAGTGACAGGCCCGGGGCTGACAAACTCCATCTCCCCTAGGGGGCGCTTGGCTGCCACACCCAGCTGACATAGAACCTTTGTCACAATGCCCGCTACCGTGGTGAGGATGTGGGCACTCTGCAGGTAAAGGGGACATGGCAGGACTTGGTGTGAGCTCAGCAATTTCTCCGTTCCCCAAAGAAGCTGAATTCTGCAAA